>NC_135356.1:30554289-30825608 GCF_051622035.1 Arctopsyche grandis | reverse complement strand
AATGACATAGTATTGATTTTGAAAAACAACAAAGAACGAAATTTGGATGTCGAACTAAATAAATGTTTTTTAACTAATGGTATTTAGCAGATGGTTTGGAAAATTAAAGCTTTCGGCGAGATCAATCTACGGAAAATTATCAGCAAATTAGTCGAATATTATCACTAGTCACCGGAGTCTGAGGGGGCCGTGTATTCTTCAAAGGTTGTAAATGCATTGTTAAAGGTTTGCCGAACAATGGATAACACTGTGACTATTCTACCTCTAATTATCACCGTTAACGAGGAACAAATGCTATTTAGTCTTTGATGAACAATATGCGGTCCAGTGATGCAGCGCAGCGATTGAACGTAGAAACGTTAAAATGTTGGTAAAATAAAAAAAAAGTAAGATTTTGCAAGAGCGTTCAAGACAATGAATATTAGCGCTTTTAATAAACCAAGCATTAAAAAAAATATTTTCAGAAAAAATGTCCTAGTATTGAATTTGAAAAACCACGACGAACGAATTTTAGATGTCGATCTATATAAAAGCTCTTCAACAAATGGCCACCTTTAATAAAAGCAACTATATAAAATATTATCGGTTTCAAAATAACTCTCGATGAACATTGAAATTTTAAAGTAAAGAATAGTTTTTACCAAATGAGGCGAATTCACGGCTAGGCAGAGCTGGTCGACTCCAAGGTAGACGAACACCAGTAGACGACACGGCACTGTTGAGTGTTCGAAACCAAAGTGACGAATGCCTAGTGGCAAATGTATGATGCCCCCTCAAATGTGGCGATACCGCACTGAGCATGCCTGAAGCTTTGTATTGCGCGAAACAGGGTTCATCTTCTGTGTCGGGCGCTTATTGCATATGTTGTAAAATTTTGTCAACGCGCAAAATATGATCAATTATGTACACTGGTAAGATTAGTGAGAGTTGGTACGTTTTCGTAATCGCATAGAAGCTCGCGAAAGAAACTGTGCGTCTTTTTTTTTTTACTTACCTCCTTTACGTTTCAAATGGCTTTCGTGTCAATGGTCATTTTTTATTTATTATTGAACTAGCTGAACCCGGCATGCGTTGCAATGCCACAATAACGCAGACAACGAACACATTTGAAATGACCGTTCCCGTTTTGGGTGATTTTTTTTCACAGCAATCTTCCCGGATATGCATACAACAAATCCTGAAAGTTCCATCGTAATCGGTTCAGTGGTTAAGGAGCCTATACGAGACACACAGACAGACATTCAATTGTATATATGTATGTACATACTAGAGTTTCTGACCCGGGTCGGCCCGGGACAAACATTCCCGGGAATTCACGAAACTTTTGCTGTCCCGTGTCCCGATAATTCTTATCTCGAATCACGGGAATTGGATTAAAAAAATCTTGAAAATATACAACATTTTCAAGACTGCACGAAGGGAAATAATAAATCAAAATATTCTCAAAGGTTTGTTGTTTAGCAGTTCCCTAATTGCGCATTCCCAGAACGTGGGAGTTTTATGAAAATATTGATTCTGTGCGTTTGGCGAAAATCGTTACATGTAATTCTATTCTGAGAAAATCTTAATACGATGCACTTGACCTTACCGATGAATTATTCCATGTATTGAAAATTAAAATCGAAGAAAAGCCTAGAACTGACAGAAATAGGCTTTCGGATTCTCATTTAAGTATTTGAGTATTCTTAAGAAGCTACCGTCGCGGTTTAGGAAACCGGAGCACTTGTGATTTTACGATTTTTGGGCAATAAAAATATTGTCCTTTTAGGTGTGTGGTTTTTAACGATCGGGTCTTTTACATATGATTGTTTTCTACGATTTGAGTTCAGTTTAGTGTGAGTTTTCGAGGTGTATGATCGAAATCGTTGAAAATAAAAATACCATGCGACAATACACTCAACTATCATTGGAGGAGAATATAAAAATCGCGGCTTTGGCAGACTCTGGATTTTTATTGCGATCAATTTCTCAACAAATGGAATGTTCTGTATCTACTGTGTCAAGAATAATGAAAAAGAAAAAGGATTCTGGAAGTTTTGCTCGTAAGAAGGGGACAGGACCGAAAAGATGCACATCCGAGAGACAAGATCGCCTGATAGCTCTTATTATCTTTACGGAAACGGTTCAAAACTGCTGTAGAGATAAGAAAAGAGATCTCGGATCAATTTTCAATTGAAATTAGTGATGTAACCTTAAGAAGACGACTCAGAGAAGCTGCACTGTAAGCACGGAAACCTGCGAAAAAACCATTACTTACGAAGAAAATGGTGAAAAATCGATTAGAGTGTCGAAATACCACAAAAATTGGACAACATCGGATTGGCGACAAGTGATATTTTCTGATGAGTTGAAATTCAACCTCTTCAGTTACGATGGTTTTCCGTATGTTCGAAGAAAAGTTGGAGAAAGATTCGACCAAAAATATACCATGAAAACAGTGAAGCATCCCCCAAGCCACATAGTTTAGGGATGTTTTTCTTATTATTGAATTGGTGGAATACCGTTTCTGCAAGGTTCCATTAACGGAATAGCATATAAAAAAATTCTAGAAGAAAGTTTTATCCCATCAATGGAAAATCATCTTTCAAATTCTGATGATGTCATATTCCAATATGACTCTGCCCCTTGTCATCGAGCTAAATTAGTGAGTATTAATTTTATTTAATGGTATTGAATGTAATTAATAATATTTCGGTCAAAATACTGAAATAGTTTTGTTGCTTTTTTTTAGGTTCGGGTTTATTTGCAGGAATTGGGTGTAAAGACATTAACATGGCCTGGGAATAGTCCCGATTTAAACCCAATTGAAAATTTATGGATGGCTTTTAAATATAAGATTAGTAAAACAAATGTGTCTAGCCATCAATCATTAAAAGATACCATTGAAAAAGTATGGTATGAAGACTTCCCCATCGACATCTGTAATTTAACATTCTGGCTCGTCACGGAGACCGGTACATATGTACATGCTAGCTGAACCAGACATGCATTGCAATTCCACAATAACGCGTGCAATTCTCGTTCCCGTTATCGTTCCCCTTACACAGACATTCAATTTTATATATTGGCATAGATACATTTGTTGACGTGGGCCATCCGCTGTGTTTGTGGTATAGCCCTGAATGGTCAGTACATTCGAGTGCAAGGTAGGCGTGGCACGATTATTGTCACACTCGCGACGTGATGCGTTGAAGGCGGGATGGGATAGCTTTACTTTCGCGTCAGTAAAATCGTAATTACGAATATTATTATTAAGAGGGTTTTTCTCGTTTTTTTTTACACAGTAATCTTCCCGGACATGCATACAACAAATCCTGAAAGTTCCATCGTAATCGGTTCAGTGGTTTAGGAGCCTATACGAGACACAGAGACAGACATTCAATTTTATATACATACATATATAGATGTATTTGGCCACCAGGGGTGGCTAAAGCTTCGATCGCGGTCGACTGGTCTGTTAGAGAAGAACTGTAAACAATTTTACCGATGAAGATAACAAACGAGAGGTCAAGATATACATACATATGTACTTATATACTTCGTTTAAGTATTTTATTAATAAAACAGAATTTCAAATACATAAACTGGTGTCAATTACTGGTGACTGATGGAGCTCCTGCGATGGTTGAGAATCATAATGGGTTTATTTATAACTATTTGTAAAAATTATGATGATATTCCAAGTTTTACCAACTACCATTACATTTGAGCACAAAGATGGATAGTGTAATGGTAAATGGATATTTGGATGGATAATTAAATCCAGACGATGTGATGAATGTCGCATTCAAAATAATTTATTCTATTCGTGGAATAAGTTCGCAAAGACGCAGAATCAGAACATTACTAAAGGAATGTGAATCTGATCTCGGGGAATTACTAGTACACACTGACGTAAGGTGGCTAAGCCGTGCCAAGTTTTTAAAAATATTCTTGAATCTATTGCCTTAAATAAAAAAGTTTATGGCAAGTGTTAGTAAATCATATCCCCAATTGAAAGATGATAAGTGGGTGCGTGGTCTTGCTTTTCTATCTGACATGACAGGAAAGCTAAATGAATTAAATGTGCAACTTCAGGGAAAGAAAAAAACGTTGGCGACGTATGTACATGCATTCAAGGGGAGATTTTCCCTCCTAGAAGCACAATTGAGGAGAGAGGATTTAAAACAATTCCAAAATATGGCTGCCATATCTATAGACAGAAACTCGCACGAATATGATCAATATGCAAACAAGATATCTGTTACGAAATGAGTTTAACATTATTCGTATCATTCCCGTTCAATGATGAAATACAAATAAAAGTATGAATAAAATTAAAAGATTTTTTGGATGTGGACAAAAAACTAGTTGAGGATGAAGTACTTAAATAAAAATGTGATATATTTTTGAAATCAAGAACTTCTTCTCAAAATAGTTATTGGAATTAAATTTGTGAAAAAAAATATCTATGTTTTTGGAGATGTGCGGCAAGTTAATAACTTTTTTCGGGTCTACTTACCTCTGCGAAGCAACATTTTCTACCATGAATGCAATCAAAACCAAACATCGCTCCCGTTTAACAGGCGCAAGGGGTGTAGTCCCATGGAGCCCCGCCAGGGGCGCCACAGGGGGCACAGCCCCATGGGGCCGCAGCCTTATGGTGCGCAGCCGCATGGGGCCCCGAAGGGGGCCCAGGGGGGCGCAGCCACATGGGGCGCAGCCGTCATCGAACAAATGATTCGATTTTTTTTTTTTTCGATTCATAGGCGCCGATTTGACTTTTTTCGATTCAATGGATTCACCCCCACGGGGGCGCAGTCTTATGGGGCTCAGCCACATGGGGCCCCGAAGGGGGCGCAGAGGGGCGCAGCCATAGGGGGCGCAGTCCCATGGGGCCCCAAAGGGGGGCGTAGCCTTATGGGGCGCAGCCTTATGGGGCGCAGCCTTATGGGGCGCAGCCTTATGGGGCGCAGCCTTATGGAGCTCAGCCGCATGGGGCCCCGAAGGGTCGCAGGGGGGCGCGGCCTCATGGGGCGCAGTCTTATGGAGCTCAGCCGCATGGGGCCCCAAAGGGGGCGCAGCCTTATGGGGTGCAGCCCCATGGTGCCCCGAAGGGGGCGTAGCCGCAGCCCTAAAAGGCATTAGCTAAGGGGGGGCGCAGAGGGGCGAAGCCCTAAACGGCAATAGCTAAGGGGGGTGCAGAGGGGCGAAGACCTAGAAGGCAAAGGCTCAGGGGGGCACCGAGGGCGAAGCCCTAGAAGGCAAAAAAGAGGTAATTTAACTTGAACCGAAAAAGTTTCGTAACCGCTGACTTAACACACAATGTTAGTTGACCGCCGCCAATAATTTAAAAACAGATCGCCCGCAGTGATCAAAAGTTTGGCCACCCCTGCTATACACCTATTCACCGACACAACACAAGCGCATTTGTTCGCGCCAACTCTCGGTAACAGACCTATACAAGAGTGCTCTTGATTATTCGGGTGCAGGTGATCCGTCACTGAGCTGCAAATTTTTACTTAATCCATGCACGTCAGTGCTCGGATTAAGTGGTGTTTTCAAACACCAAGTAGGTGTTTTCGGGTATGTTTGACTTATTTTTTTTCGACTAAAAAGGACGAATGCCAGTCAAGAAACTGATGCTTTTAAAAAAAATAACTGCAAAAAATACATTTTTTTCCTGGAATTTTAGTACCTTTATTTAGGAATTTAATACCCATTCATTAAGACTATTTTTTATGGATTACTTTTTTCTCTAAGCAAGACATTATTTAGCTGCCAGAGGGGATGCTCATTTAATTTAAAAATAGTAATGTATACATATAACGACAGATGTCGTTATATGTGTACATAAGTGCAAGCCTAAATACAACAGTAGGTATTAACCTTCCCCGGCAAAGAGACAGATCTTATCAAAAACATTTTCATTGTTGTTGATTTATTTTATTACAATATATCATGCACTTGTTTATTTATTTTATTAAAATAAATATTATATTTTACATTGAAAACCCGTTGTCAACTGCATCTATAGAAAAAAGGGACCAATAGGATAAGACTATAAAAATGAACCACGCCCAAATATAGCTCGCGTGGCGAACACTGATGTACATACGTAGTAGCAATAGATGAAGTTTTGTGATCATGCGAAAATTCAACCTCGAGATTTTGACTGATTCGAACTTAGAATCACTTATCACGTTGTTAAATCATACCTGTTATATCATACTTTCTTATTCAATTATTTTAAATAAAGTAAATAATAGTGGGTATTTCCCTAATAGTTCTGATAGATTTTTTGCATATTAAAAATATATCTATAAGATCTTTTTTTTAGTTTGTCATAGAGCCCGGAATTAATCTTTTCCCAGGGACCTGATTCTTGAAAATTTCGGCCCTGTATGTAGGCTTAAAAAGCCTACATGCATATGTGATAGGCAAATATGCAAACGTGAATCCAAACATAGGACTGGTGGATCGGATTGTCCTGTGTTCCGACGCTTTATGGATATGGAGAATGCTCGTACTGACTATGGCGCATAATTATAATTTTCGTTTCGGGCAAATAAACTTGCGAAGATCTCGTGCGGCTACAGCTCTTATCTCGCAGGTGTGTTTGGATCATCATATTGATATTTTGCTCATCCAGGAGCCTTATTCTACTGAGGGTAATATTCGTGGTCTGGGGCGACACGTTCGTGTTGTCACTGGACACAAATCTACGGAGTACCCTTGGGCAGCTGTTGCTTTGTTTTCTCCTAATATCTCTGTTCTCTCCTTAGACCACCTGTCTGGATCACATTGTGTTTGTCTCTCAATGGTTCTTCTTTTTATTCTATTTCTTCTTATTTCCAACCATCCATCCCTGTTGATATCCATATTCAGACATTAGATAATATTTTGTGTCATCTGCGCCCTACTTCTAAAAAGATCATCATTGGTGGTGATCTTAATTCTTACTCCCCACTTTGGGATCCTTGCCCCACAAATGATAGGAGGAGATGCGTTTGGGGTAGCGCCCTTGAAGACTTTATCTGTCAAAACGATCTATATATCCACAACAACAGAGATGATATTCCGACGTTTGAAAGTCCTGCTGGCTCTTCTTATATTGATGTCACTTTGTCTTTGGGTTTAGATGCAGGTGATATGAAAGATTGGAGGGTTCATTCGGGAGAAACTCTGAGTGACCATAACTTAATTACTTTTGATGTAAACTTTGATAGTCCTATTAATTTTGTGTCTGGTTTGCCCTTACCTTTTCGTAACGGCACCAATCTATCGTGGATAAATTTCAAAACTCGTCTCTGTAATTTCTTTGACATATATTCTGCTGCAAACAGTTGCCCTGATTTTTGTGCTCCCGATTTGTGTGCTTCTGCAATTAACCTTGCCACTTTTAATATAGCACAAGATGTCTTTGGTAGAGTTGGTGCTGTAGGTAGGCGCTCTACTCCTTGATGGAATGACTACCTGGCATCCCTTAAATCCTTAGTCAAAAGGGCTATACGTAAATTACGCTCGGCTAAGCGTCGTGGTGTTGGTTTTGTTAATGCCCCTTGGTATTGAGGTTAGAAGAGCTTCTGCACTTTTTAAGCGTCAAATTTTGGTGTCCAAAAAAAAGTCTTGGGAGAATTTTGTTAGCTCGCAAGCAGGGTCGGGACCTTGGGGACCAGCGTATAAGGCCATCACTAGGGACCCCGCTTTTATTATGTGTGGAGTTCGTAGTCCTCTTGATGGTCACCTTGCTTTATCTAGTAGTGAAGCGGTTAATAATCTTGTGAATGCACTTATCCCTGTTGATCGCTTTGACAATGATCTACCTGCTCACGTTCTTATCCGTAATATTGCTTCTTATGTTACTGAACTTAGTTGCTATGAAGACCTTCCGACTTCGGAGGAAGTTAGTGCGATTTTTAATAACCTGGCTAGGGGTAAGGCTCCTGGAGTTGATATGATAGGCGGAGATATTGCCAGAGTTGTTTGGTCGGTGGGTAATTTGAACTTCTCAATGTTTATAGGAATTGTTTTAAATTTGGAACCTTCCCTAGTTGCTGGAAGGTTGGAAAATTATTTGTCATTAAAAAGCATAATACTGATAGACTGGCTAGTGACCCTAAGGCTTATCGCCCAATCAGTTTGTTGCCTATTCTTGGGAAGGTTCTAGAGAAGTTAATAGGCTCAATAGTTTCCTTGACGATAACTCTGTTTTATCCGGTGGTCAATTTGGATTTAGATCGGGAAAGTCTACTGTTGATGCAATTCGCTATGTCTTGAGGGAGTCTTCGGACTCTCCATCCAAGTATGTAGTTGCTGTTTTGTTGGACGTTGCTGGAGCGTTTGATAATGCCTGGTGGCCCATGCTATTGATCAAGTTGCGTCTGCTGGGACTGCATCCGAATTTACTATGCTTACTGCAGAGTTACTTGTCGGATAGGAAATTGGTTTTCGAACTCGGAGGACAGGTTGGTTTCAGGGATCTCTCTATTGGATGTCCACAGGGCTCCGTTTTGGGACCTATCCTTTGGAACATTCTCGTCAATGACCTCTTTACAATCAATTTGCCGGAGGGTTGCAGGTTGGTTGCGTATGCTGATGACATCGTGTTGTTAACGCACGCAAAGTCCCGTGTTGAGATGGAATGTAGAGCTACTGCGGCACTTCACCTTCTAGACGATTGGGCCATAATTAACAAACTTTCTTTCTCGCCCTCTAAGTCCAAGTGCTTACTATTAAAGGGTTCTCTTGTTAGAGCCCCTAATATCAAACTCGGAGACTGTAAGATCAAATTTGTCAACGAGTACACGTATTTAGGTGTTGTTCTCGATGTCGGGCTTACATTCAATGGTCATATTGGGAAAGCGTTAGATAAAGCTAAGGTTTCCTTTGGTCGTATTGGTCGCCTTTGTGGTCGCTCTTGGGGTTTGGGTTTCCATGAAAAACGCTTGGTATACGATGCTGTGTTTGTGAACTCTTTGACGTATGCATCTAGCATTTGGGGTCATCGTGTCGAATTAAAGACGGTCCGTCGTACATTAAATAGTGGTCAGCGTTTTCCTCTGATCGCTCTTACCCAGGCTTATCGCACTGCGTCTACTGACTCACTACAGATTCTTGCGGGTACATTGCCACTTGACTTGGTCGTCCAAATAAGAGCTGCTCGAGAAAAACTTCGTGGTGGGTTAGATGCTTCCGTCTCAGGCGTCCTTTTCCGTGCTCCTAATCAGTCACAGTGCGATGATCCTCGATTCTGGCAAAGTTTGAAGTCTGTTATTTTGAATTGTGCTATTTCGGCTTGGCAACTTAGATGGGATTGTTCCTCTAAAGGTAGACAAACCTATTTGTTTTTTCCGAGGGTCACTTCGCGCCTTGAGCGTGGTTGGCTGTCGCCTAGTTTTTGGACCAGTCAATTTTTAACTGGTCATGGCCACTTTAACGGCAAGCTCGCATCAATGGGCTTGGTATCTGAATCCTTTTGTCCGTGTTCTTTTCCGGAGCAGGATGCCGATAATATTCTGTGGTCCTGTCCTGGGATGGAGGCTGAGAGGAGGGTTCTGCTGGACAGCGTCAGGGGTTCTCTCATTGGCCCCCTACATCATGGGGATCTAATAATGAGTAAAGCATCGTTTAGAGCTTTCGAAAAGTTCGCGGAATGCTTTGGGAAGCTGTGTTCCCCTGGATGCTACTACTCCACTTAATTGCAAAAGCATTTATGTGTTGATTTATTATTATTTTTTTTTTTTATATTATATTCTGTGAATGTGTGTGTGTGTGAGTGTGCGTTTGCTTTTTAGGTGAGTGTATGCATTTGTGGTTTATGTGTGTGTGTGTATGTGTGTGTGTGTGTTTGTGTGTGTGTGTATATATATGTGTGTGTGTATGTGTGTGTGTGTGTGTGTGTGTGTGTGTGCTTGCGTGCTTATGCACGCATAATCATGCGTACATGTATGTTTACTTGAGGTGTGCGTGCATTCGCACGGCACATCTCAGGTTTTGTTTCCTACCGCATGCGCGCTTTATGTGTTCATGCGTTGTTGTTAATTTTGTACTTGGTTATGTACAGTGTGGTTATTTTATTAGAACAGTGATGTGCGGTTGTTCTTGTGCGATATTCATGAACAACCGTCTCGTTCTCCGACGAAAGGGTCTCTTGGACTGTATTCGTCGGGGGGGTGGTGGCCTCATGTTGAGGGCTTTAAGGGTCAAATTCCGTGACCTTTAAAGCGGGCTTAGAAATTAATTCTACTACCACTACCTCCTCTCCGTCTGCTACTCAACCTAATCCATCGGTTGCAGTATCTCCTGACGTTACGTTTGCTGATGTGTGTTCCGGAGCTGCTGGGAGCATGACACCTACTTCTACATACTACTCTTTCTACCACGAATGCTATGAGTAGTCCTCAGTGTCGTGATTCTACAGTGACCGTATTGCCTTCTTCTTCCCTTTCTGCTTTATCTCCGCTGGCAAGTCTTACGACTTCAAATCAGTCATTTCTTGTACCAAAAAGACTCACGCGCCCGACTGAGAGATAGAAAACTTCTAGTGTATTACCAAAACGTACGCGGTCACAGGACCAAGGTGGCCGCGTTTAATACAGCCATTTATTCTATTGTTGATGATATGGTGGCGTTAACTGAAACATGGTTAACGCCATCATTTTTTGATTCGGAGTTCTTTGATTCTTCGTGGACAGTGCATCGTCGAGACAAAGAGCAACGACGTGGTCGGGGAGTTTTATTTGCTTCTCGTGTCTGGTTGCGGTCTGTCAGATTGAAGAACTTCGAAACTCCTTCTGGCGAGGACTTATGGGTGAGAGTTGATTTTGTATTTGCGAGAATTTTTATCTGTGTTGTTTACATTCCGCCCGCTGCGAAAGACGATGTATGTATATAAGTTATTGTTTGCGAATATGATGATGGTACGTGATTTCATAATTGAACGTGACATATTGTTAATAATGGGTGATTTCAATTTGCCTAGTGCTAATATTCATGTCCGCAATAAATTTAATTTTGTGATTTCCTATTGCGACCTAGTACAGGTTGGTTCACCCATTAGTCCAAGTAAGCTTGATATTTTTTTGGTGAATGAATCCAATGTCTCAGCAACGATGATCCAATGCCCAAAAGGAACTGCGATCATCCCTGAGGACCTACATATATCATGATGCATTACAAATTGAGCTTCTGTTTCTATTTTCTGTGAGAGCTGTTTCAGCTTGTTCATCTGCTGGGGTTTCTTCATCACGGTGGAATTTTGCTCGTGTTGATTCTGAATTAGTTTATAATGAGGTTCGTTCAATTGACTAGCGCCAAATGTACCTCATGAATACTGGTGATGCTGTTGAATTTTTGTATAACACAATTTATAATATTTTTGACAGTTATGTTCCTCGGTTCGTCAGTTATCCTAATTCGGAACAACATCGTCGGGTATTTCCACCGTGGTTTGGATCCAAGCTTATTGCTGATGTTCGTGCAAAATGGTTGTCTCATAGAAGATGGAAACGTAGCCAATCATTTCGTGACTATGAGAAATTGCGGATTCTTAGGAAGATCGCGAAACGTGGTGTGAGTGAGCGTTATTCTCTCTATCACAAAGAGATAGAGAGTGCTATCGTAAGTAATCCTCACCACTTTTTCAGATTTATTAAGAGTAAGCATATTTCACATGGCCATGAGCATTCATTCTCATATAATAAAAAAAGTTGTGTCGGTCCTGAGATCGCAAACGCTTTAGCTAAATTATTTAGCTCTGTTTTTGATCAGAGATCACCATCCCTTGATGCTAATTTGGCATCCCAAATTGGCATTCCAAGGGTCTCGCTTGGAGATGTTAGGATGGCAATTTTGAAACTGAAGGGGTCTGTTGGGCCTGACGGTGTGCCCCCTGACGTATTAAAGGCATGCTGTAATTCGCTCTTAGAGCCTCTTCAGTTTATTTTTAACCATATTCTTAATTCTGATAATTATCCTGAAAAATGGAAATTATTTAGAGTCATTCCTATTCATAAAAGTGGCTCTAAAAATGAGGTTGAAAATTACAGACCTCTTGCTATCATCTCGGCTATTCCCAAAATTTTTGATAATATTCTTCACCGTTTGATTCAAAAGATTGTTGTGTGATGAGCAGCATGGTTTTTCACCATGTCGTTCCACTACCACTAATCTTGCCTGCTTTTCTTATTATACCATGTCTAAAGTTGACGGTGGTCAACAAGTTGATGTAGCCTACTTTGACTTTCGTAAAGCCTTTGATCTTGTCAATAGTGACGTTCTTATGATCAGATTAGCTGAAGTGGGCTTTTCTCCACGTCTTCTTAAACTCTTTGCTTCTTATCTTAGTGATAGGAAGCAATTTGTTAGATATGTTATTTATGAATCTCCTTCATATTTTACGCGATCTGGTGTAACTCAGGGGTCCACCTTAGGCCCTTTACTTTTTACTATAGTTATTAATAACCTCCCTAAAGTATTACGCAATGCTTCATGTCTCTTGTTTGCAGACTATGTTTATTTATTTATTTATTTTACAAAATCAATTAATCAAGCACACTCGTCTAACAGATTGCTCCAAAGCGACGAGTGTGCTAAAAAGATTAAGAAGTACAATAGTAAAAAATACAAGTAAAATAAACAAATTTCATATACAAATCAAATAAGGAAAGGATAACTAAATAAAACATGAAATCATAATAAAATCATAATTAAAAACACTAACTCAACCTTTCTAAATGGTCGCGACCTCCATAACTTAGGAATTGGTGCAGAGAACGAAGAGAGACATGACAAATGTCAATGGCACCATCCAGAGAATTTAAGAAACGGAGGCCGCGAGGAATGGGAGAATAACTAAATGCCACAG
The DNA here is from genome assembly GCF_051622035.1 of Arctopsyche grandis. NCBI lineage: Eukaryota > Metazoa > Arthropoda > Insecta > Trichoptera > Hydropsychidae > Arctopsyche > Arctopsyche grandis. The sequence continues at coordinate 30,812,761 of NC_135356.1, read as the reverse complement.
TTCTAGCCAAAGGAGTGTGAAAAAGGGGACGATGGCGGGTCCATACCACACTCTCTGGAGCATGAAGGCCCAACTCAGCCAGGATAGACGGACAGGAGATACAGCCTCTAAATATGGAAAACAAGAACTTGATGAGGGCAACACTCCTCCTGTGGTCAAAAGAAGTGTAGCCGACCATACCCATGACGAATTTTGATGGAAATAAGTATGGGTAAATCCCATATTGCTCCTTATAAAGCAGTCTGAGAAATCGTCTTTGGGCAAGTTCAAGCTTCACAGATAGAGACTTAGTGTAAGGATTCCAGATTATAGAGGCGTATTCCAAGATACTCCTAACTAGAGCATTGTACAGCAATCTCAAAACAGCGGGATTATGGTAGTGTCGAGAATTACGAAAGACAAACCCAAGCATTCGTGAGGCAGAGGAACACACAGAGTCGATATGAACAGAGAAATTTAGGTCACTCTAGAATGCAACCTCAAGATCAACAGTTGAATCGATCCAGTTCAATAAAAAGTTACCAACAAGATATGGAAAGGTACGATCGGGGGTGGATCTGGATCTGGAGTAACACATAACCTTGCACTTGGAGACATTAAGAGGCAAGCAGTTGGTTAACGACCAATCATGAAGAGCATTAAGATCATATTGTAAAAGCTCACAAGAACTATTAAAACTGTTAAATTATTCTTTGCTGTTAAGGATGAGAGGCAAGCCTCTCTCCTTCAAGCGGATATTAACGCTGTTTTAGAGTTCAGTTCCAGTTTAGGGCTTGAACTGAATACTAGTAAATGTGCCATTATGAGTTATAGACGTGCGAATTTGCTCTATTATCACGGATATTCCATTGGATCCGTGTTGTTGACGCGTGTGGAATCTATGGTCGACTTGGGTATCACTTTTGATCCTCAATTCACCTTTCACAACCACATCAAGACAGTCGCTGACGTTTCCTTTTTGTCAACTTGGATTTGTCATGAGATACGCTAGGTTATTCTCCAGCCCCTTGTCTTCTCGCTTGCTTTTCAACTCGCTTGTTAGAGGTAAGCTAGAGTATAATGCGATTGTGTGGAATCCGCATAAAGCAAACTACTCTCTAATTATCGAAAAAGTGCAAAAAGCATTTCTTCGTTTTCTATATAAGAAAGAGTATGGGTACTACCCATATCTCTATCCTACTCCTTTCCTTTTGGGCACGCTTGGGTATAATTCCCTTGAACTTCGGAGAAACTTCTCGTTCATTCGTTTCGTTCTCCAGCTACTGCGTGGTAATACGTCATGCCCGTTGTTGCTGGAGCAGTTGGGACTTTATGTCCCTAATAACTATGTGTGTGGTAGACATCATCATTTGATGGCTGTACCTCCTGCCCGCACAGTTATTTTTCGAATGGCTCCTATACCAAGAGCTATTCGACTTCTCAATGAAATCGTTGCTGCCGTCCCTGAATGCGATATTTTCCACCTAGGTGAGCGTAGATTATCGGATATTATTTTAACATATTTATCTGGTGACCTGAGCTCATCATTACTTTCTTAATTTGAATATGATGTATGAGTGGAATCTTAATCTACTCTCTTCATTTGGGCCTCGCTGTGATTTTATTTTTATTTATATTTTGTTTTATTTTATTTTACTTTTATAACGCGACGTTCTCCCGAGTGTCCCTTCAGTTGGTAGCGGTAGTAATCTTTAGGGTGGCACCAGTTACTTTACCGCGCCAACACCATACCCCTCTCGAGAAGTATCGAGAGCAGCTCTCTCTACATCCAGCCGTCAGCCGGGACAGACCTACCTCCAGCATCTCCGCCGAGCGTCTTCAGAGACGCCCAGAGATCGCCATCTTGTGTCCACACGAGGCAGTACGGAGTTTGTCTCCTGCCTCCCCCCTCCCGCTGCTGTGACCCGACCAGCGGTGCTTCAACGAGAAGACGACCGCAGAGCCAGCTTCCCGAGCCCGAGGAAGCTGTTATCAACGCAGACGACTTGCAGTCAGGAACCTCCCCGACTATATACAAATATATATAACTATCCCAAGGTTAGTCCACGATTCTACATAACTCGACTCTTGGAAGAATAACGACGTATAACGCCCTCTACACGACGCGCGTAAATCCGTTCGTCACACTTTTTCTTTTTCTTTCTCTTTATGTACATTTTTATGTACTATTTCTCTTTTGTTCAATATGAAACTAAGAATGTGATTTTTGATAATTACACCTTTGTACATTTATTCTTTTTCTTATTTATTTTTTTTATTTTTATTTTTTCATTTTATCATGTTTTTCTGCTTTTGCATTTTTGCTTTTTATTTTATGTATTTTATTTTTTATTTTTCTGTTTTTCATCATCAAATGTAGGCCATTGTGGCGCAATAGGTTCTTCAAAACTATGAAATAAATAAATATTAATTGCGACACTAAAAATAATGAAATATTTTTACTATGAAGATTTGAATAATTTATTAAGACTATTTCAATAATCATTTTTTCTTGTCCTGTTCTTATCGACCCAATCAATATTTATACACCACATGTAAGTCAACGTATTTCCTGCATGAAATGTATGACTTGTAATGACTTGAATGTAAATGTTTGAATTGAATCAACCTTTACTTTCTCGGCAACTATAAATTTAAGATCACGATATTGTTTATGCATATTTGCGATCATATTTTTTCACTTATTGGTATTAAATAATTGTTTATACCTATATTTAATTACCAGGCTGTCTAATTAATCTTTTCCGTGTACAAAATCAGCTCTGCTTCTTCGGGAAATCGCATTTCTACATGACCACAGAGTAATCGGATGAATCTCAAAATCGCAGTTGTGTTTATATCGCTGCTATTTAATGATAATATGTTTTTACATCTTCGCTACAATAAACTATCTCACCTAAATAATGATATCTTAGTTTATTGATTTTTGCTTTTGTAAATTGAGTGTTCTTTTATATTACTTCATTGAAAATATGTGCACATTGATGATAGTACACCCAAATCATCATTCAAAATCGATTCAATCGTGTGAATCATTAAGCATTTTAAAGCAATAAGGATCAAAAAGTCACCCTCTTAAGAAATGTGGTTAAACGAATATTTTTTCATAATTATAATAATAGACCTTTGTAGTTAGATATTTTGAATAATATTTTGAAATGATGATTTTACTCGAAAAATTTTAATATTTGTATAAACTATGTATTTAATGCAGATTTATCACGAGTATTTATGAAAACATTAAAAAGATCCTAACGTCGAGAACAAGATTTAAAAAAAATAATTTAGGATTTGCCTTACCTGCCCATGCATTCAAGACGTGACTTCCGGAATGTGTATGTATGTATTATGTCCCTAGTTAAAATATATTTTCCCTATCCTTATGACGAATTTGTAGTCCAATTGGTTCAATTGGATATATTTAATTACACAGGCGAAAATACAATTTCACTAGCATTCCTTAGTAATTTTATAAATTTTGACAGTTGAGTGGTAACAGTGTTGCCATTTTTCCAATATCATTCACTAGGAAGAAACGTTAACGATGATTGATTGATCATCGAAATAAGAACAGATTTTACTTTTGTAAAAGGTTTACTTTGTTTCGGCGTCCTGTCAATTATGATGAAATAAATCAATCCTTATTCCTAATCATAAATTGAGATTTTGGTAAGGAAGCATAATAAGAATTTTATACTTACTCTACTGTGGATATTCTGCATGGATATTCTTCTACTTTTGGGTACACTTTGTAAGAGATATATGTATGTAATTAAAAGCATCAGGATGAAAATAATACGATAGTGTTATTTTTTTGTAAATTCAATTTTATTTACATTTATAAAAGCAAAAAATCATTTCTGAACAATTAACGGTGATAATATAATGAAAAACATAAGATTACAAATAATACGAAATTGTACTTTTTTTTTGACAAATTCAATTTTATTAACAAATATAAATGTAAAACATCAATTAAAATTGGACACACAGGTACAAATGCGATCAAAATCACACCACATTAACAAAATATAAATTCAAAACCCATTACAAATAAAAGGTAAATTGCAAACGCTATTTTTACTTGAAATTAAATAGGTTACGCTCTTTTGCAAATTTTATTTTTATTTATTTATTTAAATTAATCATGCACAATCGTCTTCCAGATTGCTCCAAAGAAACTAGTGGACTACACAGTTTAAGATATGTACAAAAATTATAGTAAAAACATGATTATTATACATGTTTACAATTAACATATATGTAGATTGCCATCAAACCCATACCAAATAAATTTGCTTTATATTTTGAAAAAAATCATACATGCTGTTTTTCAAATGGAATGAATTCTACCTCAAACACATAAATAAGAGATACACATACGTATATATTCATACATAAATACAACAAGAAAAATCGCACACACCTACATACGTGTAAATTTAATTAGTGGAAAATGTACAGGTCTTTAAAGTTCCATTTGCAGACGAATACAACTTTTTATATACGTAGGTATATTTGTTCACATCTATTAACCACAAAATCTTCATACAAATATAATATATAATATGTATATTATAAAGAATTTGTTTGGTGAGTAGTTGGGAAATATATTTGTGGTCAAGCGAAGGTTTTGGTACAAATGTTGTGTCACTATGACCCAGTTTGACAAAAACTACATACAAATATTACATACACAAATGATAATATAAGAGGCATGGCGACCGCAACTCCATCACTGATCTTATTCACAATGGCAATGTTTAACTGATATTCTCTTTTTTTCTTCATAAACATATTATTCAACATTAAATCTATGAATGTAATGTAGTTTAAAATTAAGTGAAAACTGTTTGGCAACAGTTCCATAACATTTAATAAATACTGTAACGCGACGTTCTCCCATCGTCCCATAGGGCAACACTCGCCTTTTATTTCGAGTGGCCACCCAGGGAAAAGCCAGAGATCTATCACCCTCCATGCTGAAGAACCGCCGCGAGGTCGAGTGTAGCATCACTCCCTCCCCTGAGTTCCAGCACAACGTCCCCTGCATTCCTCGCGCCGTTTCCGGAGAAACCTCAGCCGTGAGAGGAACGAGAAGACGACCGCAGAGCCAGCTTCCCGAGCACGAGGAAGCTGTTATCAACAAAGACGACTTGCAGTCAGGAACCTCCCCGACTATATACATATATATAACTATACATATATATATAACTATCCACATAACGTTTCTACATAACCCGACCCTTGGAAGAATAACGACGTATAACGCCCTCTACATCACGCGCGCGTAAACCCGTTCGCCACAATACGTTTGGTAAAAGCTCCATAACATATGTATAAAAAAGGTTACGTAAACGGCTACGAGGAGCGAAAACCACCATACAATACACTCAATCATTGGGTTATTATGGTTGAAGCTGGTTCATCTTTGCCAGGATTAATGAATAATATGTTGTTTCTTTTATATGTATACCTATGTATGTTTTATACACCAGAAACACTTGGCAAAGTTAGAGAACGCCATATTATTTATGGGTGAGAGAAAAGAACGCCTCACAAAATACACAAACAAAGAAAATAAAGAAAACTATTGTAAGATCATTCTAAGAAATAAATTTTACCGCCTAATCGCCAATAAAATACCTTTATGTCAAGACAAATCCAAGTTGACGAAAGGAAACGTCAGCGAAATTAGATCACGTGTATTGTACTGAAACAAGACCGTACAATCAAGGTGCTCGTTTGACAGCCTACGAACAAGTTCACGAAAAAAATCCTTCTACTTTAATTGTAGATAGTATGGTGGCGGCATTAATGAAAACGAGGAATATTACAGCCGTAATCGTGGGAGCTGATAGGGTGGCAGCTAATGGTGATACAGCAAATAAAATCGGTACTTATCAAATTGCCGTGCTTGCAAAGCATCACTCGGTGCCATTTTACGTAGCCGCTCCTTTGACCTCAATACATATGTCAATTGTAAGCGGAGATCATATAAAAACAGGTGAAAAACCTGAAAAAGAAATGACCCACATCGGAGAACATAGAATCCTGCTGCATTAATAGCTGGAATAATCACTGAAAAAGGATTGTTTCTTCCACAAAATTTACAGGATACTGTTAGTCTTCTAAAAAAGACTGAATAATTATATCCAAAGGATGTTCAGTTTGAGTACACATCGTTACAATTTATATTATTAAAATATATTTAATGTTATAGTCGTACATAAATGAAAGTTTGTTTTTATATATGTACATACATACCTATATTTTATAATAGATAATTCGTTTTTGATGGTTTTTGATCTTTCCAGTGATATGTTAAACAAGACAAATCATCTTAATCAGTATGAAAACAAAGCTCTGCATCCATCGCAAGAGAATAATCTTACGAATAATTCAAGTCAAATACAGCACGAATGTACACATGCGAAACTCGAAACGAGTATCGCCGTATGAATTAGCCAGTAAAGATATTATAAAAAGTCTAACTGAATCAACGTGCCGTGAAAACCACCATAAAATGCACTCCATGACTGCCGTACTCTTAAAGTGAAGTAATCTTCCTTTTTTCAAATAAGTGACTCGTATCCATTGACATAAAAAAACATACACTTGAAACAAATATTTGGTTTCATTTGGCAGAAAGGTAACGAAAATGGGGCAAACCTCAGGACACGTCTACGATGACGTGCCGCAACTCCCTCTTCTGCGGTGGAAGGAGGCGGGCTTAAAAATCTAAGCTGGTCGGCCTAATTTCCGTTGGTCAAGTGTCCAGATTGGAGATTGTAATTGTGACCATTTATTTAACATCGATTGTAGATTTGTAACCATTACAATCGCTCATAGGTTGTAATGGTTACAAAGAAAGGAATTCATTGTGGGTGACTAGCTAATATGAATAAACACTATTCGAAAATGTGGATTCAACCCCCACTCCCACCCTGTACGTCGGTAAACGTAGCGACCTGAAGAGTGGATATGGATGGAAATCAGATCACGATTTTCAGTCACTGAACCAAAAGGGGGAAAGAAACCAATAACAATCTTGTGGAAATGGTATATGGAGGCGAAAACAAGGTTACTAACAAAACCCTGTGGGAATTACATGGAAGTTTAAGAATTAGTAATTGCAGATAGACGATTTCGAAAATGCATTACTTGAAACATCTGAAATACAGCGGAATCTTTCACTTAATTATAAAATCAGTCAAATGACAAGACCCGCAAGTTTGATTACATATTTCCAACAAAAACACCAAAAGATTTATTAAAAATTACAGACCGCCAAAGAAATATTCAACGCTCTTATTCAAGTTACAATAACGTCTTGGCAACCATTAAACCAAATATTAGGTATAATGATTTTCATACATCCGATGGATTTTCATACACTCCGGTGGAAGTTATATCCAAAAGAGACTACAACGTGATCCTTCTATCGCAGCTTGAATACGATTTTTTTTTAAATATTTTTAATTTAAATTGCAAAGTAATTTAGATCAGCGTGCTACAGATCTATGTACATATATTGTGTGAGAAGCGATCTGGGTAACTTGCTACATGCATCAAAAGAATATTAAGAGAGAAAAGGTCTCAAATGTCGAGTCCTAACTCCGGTGTCGCCGATGCTAGCCATGTCTTGCAGAAAATGTAATGCTCTGCGGAATACTAATATGAATGAAGAAAATTAGACTTTTAAAGTATGTATGCAGAACCTTCGAACTCGGACACGTTCAACTATGACGCGTTGGCTTCGACCGATTTCGTTTTCATGCGATGGAAGGGACATTTTCTAGTACCCGATCACACAATTAAGGATATAACTGGTGCTTCGTTTGCACGATTTTATTACATATGTATTCAAAAGTCGGCAGTTAGATGGAAGGTGTGGCAAACAGTCACCCGACAACCAAAAATTCAAGTAATGTAGCTAGGTTATCCAGGAACGAGTGGTGCTTATTTTAAGGACCGGATCACAGTTCCATTCGAGTTAGCAGAAATTTATACAGAAAAATTAGTCCACATGCTGTACTCGTTCATGGATTATAAACGATAGAGAATGAGATTCATTAAAAATGACAATGCGCGATAAGATACCATCGAGCGCATAAAATAAGTATTTCGAATGCCACAATTTGCAGATATTTTTTGTCTTGCAAAGTAACACATTTCATACGTCTAGTTGTCAGCGGATTAGTTTTGGCAGTACGACGCAGAAAATTCAGGAAAAAGTTACATCCAGAAGAGACTACAACGTGATGTACGAAGACGTCATGATAGGTCAAGACGATCCTTCTATCGCAGCTTGAATACGACCTTTTTTTAAATATTTTTAATTTAGATGCATACTCGCGTGATGTTGGATACGTCGTTTTAGTTCCTGATAGTGCTGTTTTAATTTCAAAAGTACAATACTTCTTTCGAGATCTTTCGGCTGCTTATGAACAGTGCCGTCTGGGTCGCCACGCACCAGTGGCGCGAGTTTCTAAAGATGGTCTTTATCGAGTTCCTTGCACATCTCGCAGTGAACCTCTCGATGACTGGTTCAATGCATTACCTGAAAATACTTCAACGGAAATTCTCAAATTATACCATCAGGTAAACTTTCATTTCACCATGTTTTGTAGAAATTTACGATATATTTTATGATAAATAATATATGTATTCTTTGAAATTCAGATATGTCGAGGAATATTAGCTCCTGCGTTGAGTAATGTGCTGCTGGACCGTACTTTACTTAATGGTGAAGGTTCAGGGGGAGCTCGACCACCACCCCCCGCTACTCCTACGGAGAGACCTGCTCCTTCACCTATGGCACCTCCTTCTACGCCTGATCATCCTCCTACACCTACTGCTCAACAAAGTGATCATGGTGAGCTTAAATTTTAGATTTGTCAAATATGCAGCCTCTTTTTCACAACCGTTCCATTGAATATAAATATTTTGTCATTACTTATTCAGAAGCAGATGGTAATTCCAATCCAGCTAATGCACCTGTCGGATCATGTATAAGTGAAAGTGTTGGAAATGATGATGAAGAGGGTAATGCTCCATGTATCGTTGTGTACCTGATTGAACCGTGTTTGGGTGGTGATCGTCGTATCGCTTGTCTTGCTATGCTACGTTCCGACAACCGAACCAACTAGAAATTCGACTATTTCATGATATGTCAAATATAAATTTGGTCACGTTCAAATTTGTTGTGACTGATTTTCTTTATTATGGAACTAATTATTCAATGGATAAAAGTTAATGAAAATCCTATGCATGTGATGATCGCAAAGATAATGAATTCTATGTAAACGATATAAAAAAAAATTAAAAAGAAACATTTATTTTAATTTTATATAGTTGTGTGCAAAGTTTATTCACATACATTTTTTCAGTAACAAAATCACCGTTTCATAATTCGCACAAGCCACCGCTATTTGCAGTCGGATAAGTTGTAAAAAAGAACCAATCACACAAAATCACCAACAAACTGATTTTGCAGGCGACCCTAGTCCAACTATTATAATATCGCGTATGCAAAATATATGTATAATATTAGTAAAACTCACTATAGTTTAGAGAATAATTCGTCAAAATGACTTTCGTGTTGAAACACGCAACATTAGACTTTCCGACCAAAATATTTACGATGATCTAGGTCGTCTATCTCTGTGCAGTAATAGAAATTGCATAGACGATGACGACGTTTATGACGATTGTTACATTGAGCCGTCAAATATATTCGAACCGAGTATTGCGAGAAGATTAGTTGAAGCCGATTATACATATGTATACCGTCCCCATGTTCGGTATATAATCTACATCTTTCGATGAATGATTCAACGCGTTCTAGTTTGTGATTTGAAGGTTGTCTCTCGCGCCGTCGATTCGATTAGACATGTTAATGTGTCGGCAAAAAAAAATTACCTAGACTATTAATGATAAATTATATCACAATCAAAGATGGAGTAATGGTGTCAATAGAGAATAAATAAAAAGTAATTAAAGTAATAAAGGTGGCCACCGCAACTCCATCACTTTGGGATTTAAATGCTACTCCCTACAATCCAGAGGCTAGCAAAAATAGCGACGTACTTTTAATACCCATGGGGCAAAACATTTAGAAAGGAGAGCTTTCCGACAAGAACAATGGCGGAACATATGTACATATGTAATTGCAGAGCGGAGCGTGACAACTGAACCATCGTAGAAAGTGCCAGGACCATAAATAGATATATGTATATAGAATAACATAAGTTATTCTATAATAAGTTCTTCTATATCTATGGCCAGGACGATACTTCTTACTAAAGACCCGTCAGAGAACCATATGAGGCATGGGTTGGAAAAGCTTCAGACCTAAATAGCAACCGGTGAAGAGGTTCCCCAAAGTATCGTAATAACAACTCGACAACAATACTCATTGCCAAATGATGACATAGTTTACTGTAAGTTTAATCAGCTTTATAAGATCGAGCCAATAACGCCGAGTATGTGGGAGAACATTTTGAAAAATGTTCCGTAGTTGTGTGTCTGTGGCTTTTAAAAATTCCTGCTGCCGGTGAAGCAAATATTAAAATTGGTAGCCCAACAATTAGGACGTCCAGAAGGACGAATCATATTTTCCACCAATGTAACAGCGAAAAAAGAACATGTGCGACGAGCACAGTTAGCTGATGTGTGTTTAGACACTCGCCTTTGTAATGGACATACACACAACTACGCAGTATGGATGGTCTCTAGACTGGTACAACTGTCGAGTCAAAGATTCCTTAAAAATGACAATGCGCGATAAGATACCGTCGAGCGGATAGAAAAAGGATTTCGAATGCCACAATTTGCAGATATTTTTTGTCTTGCAAAGTAACACTTTTCATACGTCTAGTTGTCAGCGGTTTAGTTTTGGCAGTACGACGCAGAAAATTCAGGAAAAAGTTACATCCAGAAGAGACTACAACGTGATGTACGAAGAAGTCATGATAGGTCGCAGCTTGAATACGATTTTTTTTAAATATTTTTAATTTAGATGTAAAGTAATTTAGATCAGCGTGCTACATGCATCAAAAGAATATTAAGAGAGAAAAGGTCTCAAATGTCGAGTCCTGACTCCGGTGTCGCCGATGCTAGCCATGTCTTGCAAAAAATGGAATGCTCTGTATACATAAATACATAAATAAAGAAAATTAGACTTTTAAAGTATGTATGCAGAACCTTCGAACTCGGACACGTTCAACTATGACGCGTTGGCTTCGACCGATTTCGTTTTCATGCGATGGAAGGGACATTTTCTGGTACCCGATCACACAATTAAGGATATAAATGGTGCTTCGTTTGCACGATTTTATTACATATGTTTTCAAAAGTCGGCAGTTACCATTAAAGGATATTATTAATATACCATTAAAGGATATATAAAAATATGTTTATTTATTTTATTAGGGGCTGCGCCCCCGACAGAGGCCCCGTAGGTTGCGCCCCTTGCGACGCCCCTGATATTGGCCCCATGTGGGCTGCGCCCCCTTCGGCGGGGTCCCATGGGGGCTGCGCCCCCGGTGGAGCCCCATCTGGCTGCACTCCCTGCAGGGAATTTGAATCCTTTGAATCGAAAAAAAAATAAATCGAACGTGTTATTCCCACCCAACGACCGACCACTCAAACAACGGTTGACCACGTAGCGACGAAGACACAAACATTAGTGTTTCATATAGTACATGTATTAAATACTATATTAAATAATAAAAACAAAGACTTTAAAGTATTTGTTTTTATTATATTGCTCATATTTAATGAGAAATTATTTTTTTTGTGACTCGTTACAAGAAAAGTAACTAGTCACATTTCGGATTCTCGACAAGAAAACTTACCAATGTATTTTTACCGATATATTTTACGACGAAGAATCAATCGTCGAGTAAAAATCCAGTAAAGGGATATCTACTCGATGGTGCCGTCGAAAGGTATGCATTCTACCAGCACGACCAACACAAGGCTGGCTACCGACTTTGAGCCTCACCATGAGCAACACATAAGCGAATTCCCTATAAGTGACAATCCCGAAGTTGGGGACGAAGAAAGCTACAGTCCCGATGAAAAGGAATGCTTTTTCAACAACAAACACAAAGTGGTAATGGCGAATAGAATATCTACAGAATAGCGCCTGATATCTGCAGGGCAGTTTTATTCTTCATGTGAATGATATTCTGATTTGAATATGACAAATTGGAATCAGAAGATAGTGTGATTTTTTGTTTAGTGTAGTTAATTTATCTATGTACGTACATAGTAACAATAGATAAAGTTTTTTTTTTTTTTTGCAATTCGATCTTGAGCTTATCAGATACCCAATCATCGCTCCCTGGAGATACAAACGAAGAGTCAACCATCGGCTCGGGAATGAGTTGTTGTGGAAAGACAAATTATATATTTTTTCCATACACTAATTAGAAAACCTGTCGTGTCATCATTGTTTATTCATATAAATTCACATGTATATCGTACTGAAAAATGTACCAAAATCACATTATCAATGTACATATTAAAAAAACAACACTTTATAGTAAACATTTTCTTATTTCTTGAGACACATTGTAAGGAGTTCGCGATACCGAAAATGTTATTATTTATAGCGTTATTCCGAGCATATAATTTAACAATATGTATCGGAAAACAGAAAAAAATTACAGACAAAGATATAATTGACCTTAATGCCTTAAAGTAAAAATATCCAAGACGAGTATTTTTAAATTTGCCAAAACATGCGATCAGTCGTAATGATTTACATTCCAAAAGTGAGCAAACTTTCTTGCACAGATTCAAAGCTGAACATTCAATAATTCGCCCCAGCCACCGCTATTTGCAATCGGATAAGTTGTAAAAAAGAACTAATTACACAAAATCACCAACAAACTGATTTTGCAGGCGTCCCTAGTCCAACTATTATAATATCGCGTATGCAAAAAATATAATATAGTAAAACTCACGTGTGCAATTTAAAGAATTTTTCCACACCTAGCGGAATGCAACATGTAAATTTCAGCGAATTTTAAAACGGCGGTTTAGAGAATAATACGTCAAAAAGACTTTCGTGTTGAAACACACAACATCAGAATTTCCGACCAAAATATTAACGATGATCTAGATCGTCTCTGTGTGCAGTAATAGAAGTTGCATAGACGATGACGAAGTTTATGACGATTGTTACATTGAGCCGTCAAATATATTCGAACCAAGTATTGCGAGAAGATTAGTTGAGGCCGATTATACATATGTATACCGTCCCCATGTTCGGTATATAATCGACATCTTTCGATGAATGATTCAACGCGTTCTAGTTTGTGATTTGAAGGTTGTCTCTCGTGCCGTCGATTCGATTAGACATGTTAATGTGCCGGCAAAAAAAAATTACCTAGACTATTAATGATAAATTATATCACAATCAAAGATGGAGTAATGGTGTCAATAGAGAATAAATAAAAAGTAATTAAAGTAATAAAGGTGGCCACCGCAACTCCATCACTTTGGGATTTAAATGCTACTCCCTACAATCCAGAGGCTAGCAAAAATAGCGACGTACTTTTAATACCCATGGGGCAAAACATTTAGAAAGGAGAGCTTTCCGACAAGAACAAAGGCGGAACATATGTACATATGTAATTGCAGAGCGGAGCGTGACAACCGAACCATCGTAGAAAGTGCCAGGACCATACATAGATATATGTATATAGAATAACATAAGTTATTCTATAATAAGTTCTTCTATATCTATGGCCAGGACGATACTTCTTACTAAAGACCTGTCAGAGAACCATATGAGGCATGGGTTGGAAAAGCTTCAGACCTAAATAGCAACCGGTGAAGAGGTTCCTCAAAGTATCGTAATAACTACTCGACAACAATACTCATTGCCAAATGATGCCATAGTTTACTGTAAGTTTAATCAGCTTTTATAAGATCGAGTAAAAACGCTGAGTATGTGGGAGAACATTTTAAAAATGTTCCAAATTCAGTACTGTGGCTGTTAAAATATCCTGCTGCCTACGAAGCGAATATTAAAATTGATCCAGAAGGACGAATCATATTTTCCACCAATGTAGCAGCGAAAAAAGAACATGTGCGACGAGGGCAATTAGCTGATGTTGTTTAGACACTCGCCTTTGTAATGGACATACACACAACTACGCAGTATGGATGGTCTCTAGACTGGTACTCCTGCCGAGTCAAAAATTCCTTAAAAATGACAATGCGCGATAAGATACTGTCGAGAGGATAGAAAAAGTATTTTTCAAATGCCACAATTTGCAGATATTTTAGTCTTGCAAAGTATCATTTTCGAAAATCGCTGACAATGGCAATATGTGACGAGCAATCTAGGTGAAAAAGTATTCGGTTACAAGCGCGAATGAAAGGTGACAACCATATTAAGATATGTAGTACATTAAAAGTACCAAAGACCCAATGACACGTTTCAATATTACATACATTTATAATGAGCTGTTCGTAAGCGGTCCCAATGCTCACGTCTGAAAAGGTGGATGTGAAATAACCGATTACGCTCTTATTCAATGGATGAACAAATATCAAAATCACCCCATTGAAGATGAGACTGGCGAGCATCGTCAAACTAACGGTGCCAGAGATGAGGATAGTCCACTTTGGAAATTGAACCTACATACATATACATATATACCTACATGTGCACATGTGAATGATCACGTCAATGGCTTTTAATAATTTCGAATCCCACTATGTGAATTCACACAGTAGATTTATTTATAGTAATAGTAGACCAATATTTAAATATAATTGGTCGTATTGGCGTCTCACGACATACGAATCGATTTACTAATATGCAGGTAACTGTAAATTTCTTTGTACAAAATAATCACAAAAACTTTGAAAACAAAATAGACCACACGTGAATGGGTGCGGCGCCTCGCAGATGCCAAATGTTAAAAATGAGATACATTCATACTACAGTGAATTTCCCATAGAGTCTGGAAATGATGATGATGAAAAAGTTCCATTTGTGGCTCGGCATGATACTATGTAGATGTGAATGTCATGCCGAGTTTCCAGGAAGTGCTCCAAACGGTTATAATCTATAATAACAATTTTTCTTCCTAGACATTTTCTTCCTTCAAAGTCGTTTGACATTTACACAAAATAGGTAGGATGTTTGTTTTCAAAAAACCCCCAATTTAATAAAAATACATAAATCACGCTTGAGAGTACATAGGTGCGGCGCCTCGCAGATACCAAATTCTAAATTATAAAAGAAAAATCCAGCGAATCCACTGGAGAATCCGATGAAACGATGACGATGATGGACGTGTGTCGTTTCTTGACGTATGTACATACAGCGATGGTACAAACCTCATCACGAGCGACAATGCATCAGCAGTTCTGGATCGGCTGGCAGTACGGGTTAATTTTCAGGAAAAGACCGCCTTTTTTCCAGTCTCCGTCTGTTATCAGCAATGATCTGAAATAGAAACGTCAATCAAATGAGTACAAAGAAAAAGCCAAACTAAAACACATAGCAAAGTTTATCAATCTCTCGATTTTCGAAAATACCTGATGATATTTAGATATAACTTCAGCAAATTTTATCAGCAGTTCAGGATCGGCTAGAAGCACACAGCTTCATTTTCAGGAAAATACCCCATTTTTTCCAGTCTCCCTTTGTTATCAGCAAACGATCTGAAATAGAAACATCAATCAAATGAGTACAAAGAAAAAGCCAAACTAAAACACATTGTAGATAAGTTTAACAATCTCTGGATTTTCGAAGATACCTGAAGATATTTGTACACAACTTCAGCAAACGGTATCTGCAGCTGTTCTGGATCGGCTGCAAGTAAAGCTTCATTTTCAGGAAATGACCGCGTTCTTTCGAGACTCGGTTTGGTATCAGCAACGATCTGAAATAGAAACGTCAATCAAATGAGTACAAAGCCAAAGTCAAACTAAAACACATAATTAAGTTTAACGATCTTTGGACTTTCGAAGATACCTGATGATATTTGGATACAACTTCAGAAAATTTTATCAGCAGTTCAGAATCGGCGGGAAGTACAGCTTCAGTTTCAGGAAATGACCGCGTTCTTTCGAGACTCTGTTTGGTATCAGCAAAAATACTATAATTTTTGACTAGGGTAACCAGCCATTTTATACAACAGACTTTTTAAAGAGAAAAAATCTAAAAATATATCCTATGTTATAAATTGTCGCTAAATTTAAAATAAAATAGATTTTTTGCCTAGGGTATCCAGCCTTTTTATACAATAAAATTATTTTTTTTGTGAAAAAAATTCCCATCATCTTTATGATATAAATGATTGCGAAATTTAAAACTTTTGTTGTATAAACAGATCGGTGGCCTTAGTCAAAAAATTATCATATTTTTAATTTTGCAATAATTTATGACATAAAGATGGAAATAATTTTAGATTTTTTCTCTTAAAAATTTTTTTTGTATGAAAGGTCTGGTTAAATCTAGTCCAAAAAATTATTTTATTTTAAATTTTGTCATCATAGCATAAAAACGATGAGAATATTTTTAAATTTCATTTCTAACTTGAAAAAAATTTGTGTATAAAAAAAGGTTGGCTACCCTAATAAAATTTCATCTAATTTTGTCGCATAAAAAAAGTTTGGTTACCCTAGTCCAAAAATTTATTTGATTTTAAATTTAATTATTTATAGCTTAAAGACGATGGAATATTGCTTAGATTTATTTTCTCACTTCGAAAATATTACTGGATATGGAAAATTCGAAAATATCGGGTGTAGATATCGGTATTGTGAACGTAGCCAATAAAGCTACATACAATAATAGCCCCCTTTACACAGTCGTTCTATCGCGCGTGAAACAGCTAATCGTGCGCGTGTAAAGATCTTGGACCGGGAAGGGATAAACTCAGCAGTCCTGCGCGCAATCGTGTGGCTTGACGTTGTCATTACACAGACAATTCTTTCGGGCGCGCTTTTGTTACAAGATGGCGGACTTACGCACGTGGAGTAAAGAATTGATTGTGGAATTACTTTTAATGTACCAGTCTTTTCCGTGCCACTGGAAAATTAACTCAGAGGAATATAAAAACAAAAATCTGAAAGAGGAAGCTTATAAAAATATATTTTTATACTTTTTAGCGGCAGCTCAGAGCTCAGCGACGCGCACCCGCCGCGATGGCCGCTGCACTTCTGCCGGAAAATGGCGGCGAACATTGCGGTCCGCATTGGCACGAACTCAGAGCTGAGAGCCCAGCGACGTGCACTCACCGCGATGGGCGCACCACTTCTGCCGACTGCGAGCAGCGCTTCCGATGTAATGGCTGGGAGTGGGGGTTCACCCACGGCGATAGCGATTGGTCGAATATGCGAACGACGCAGCTCATTTCGACGCACACGCCAACACCACTAATCGACATGCCCGTACACTAGGGCTGCCATACGTCCGCGTTGACAGGGACATGTCCCAGTAGGCTTGGGCATAGTAGTTCGCAAATCAGATCTCTCAGTTTAGTTCGCCGCTCCTAAACGAACTAGTTCGCTCTTCTAGTTCGTCAGCTCCCAGCTCGAATCAGTGAAAGGCAGATCGTTCGCTCGTTCGTTCGCTCGCAGATCGTTCACTCGCAGATTGTTCGCTCGTTTTGGCTCGATGAAAGAATAACACATGACGCAAAAAAGAAAACAAAAATAATCAATTTTTTTATATTTTTTTAGAAATAATCAACAATTATATTACTATTAGGTACTGGTTAGTTCTTGTAAAAAATATCACTTACACTTATAAAGTTGTTACCTAACAATTAAACATAATGACTTGTTTGAGTGAGATCGTATGTATAAAAAAAAAATAAAATGGAAAAATAATATTACATATTACTGTGTAAAAATATCAATTTGGACACTTTATTCGATGACAATAGTGTTCTACGTTCATTAAGGACTTGACCCGTCGCTGAAAAAACGCGTTCGCAGGGCACAGATGTTGCTACGGCACAAAATCTTTTCAAAACATACGCGTAAACGTGAGGGTATATCAAACGACGTTCATGCCACCATTGAAGCGGATCTTCTTTACGATTTAGATACTCTTCATTTAGGTATTTATCTAATTCGCGAATGCCAGCAGCAAGCTGGTTATCTGGCCTAGTAATTTTTTGTATTTCTTGGTCGTATTCATCCCATATGCAGCTATTTTTATTACTAGGTATAGATGTTGATGCGTCGCTGGAAGTAGGAACAGCCTCTGGAGTACCCCCTTGAACTAATTGTACTTGGCCGATTTTATTTCTAAGGGCTTGTACTACCATTTCACAGGCTCTTTGATTTTTGAATCCCCTCGTCTTAAATCGAGGATCCAAAATCGTACACTCTGCGTATAACATATTCTTCTCTATATCTTTTAAACGATCTTCCATGCCTTTCTTTAGCAGAGACTGCACATCAACTATTTTTGTATTGTAAGAAACATGTTTTTGTAAAAAATTTTTTAGTAAATTACACAAAATTATTATTTTAGATAAAGTGACGTTTTTCTCGGCACTTATTTCTACGGTAATCTCGTAGAATGGACTGAGTAACGGTAAAACTTCCTCTATGACTTCCCAGTCCCCTTCATTTAAAGTTAAATCGGGGCGTAGAAGTGCAACGGTAGCAATCACTGCATCCTTTACCTGTACTATTCGCTTGAGCATGTCAAAAGTGGAATTCCAGCAGGTTTGTACATCCTGCTTGAGCTTAAGAACAGGCAAATTCATTTGCTGCTGCGTAGCAGTCAATTTATGTTTTCCTTGTGTGCTACGATTAAAAAACTCGACAATATTTTTAACTCTTCCCAAAACGTCACATATCTTTTTCGTAGCTTCTTGTACAACAAGATTTAGAGAGTGAGCGAAACATGAGATGGACCGCCAATCACCAAGTCTAACAGCAGATAAGATATTTGCTGCATTATCGCTAACAATGGCAGCAACTGTGTGTGAAATGTTCCACTCCGCCATAACAACTTTCATAAAGTCGCACAAGTTTTGACTAGTATGTCGCTCTTTATAATTGATACAACCAAGTAATACTGAGTGAAGTTTAGTCTCTTCATTTATAAAATGAGCTACAATAGCTATATAGCTGTCGTTATTTCTAGACGTCCAACCATCAGTACTAAGAGACAACGCTGGTGCTGCTTGTACCTTTATTTTTGCTTCAGCCATGACGTCATTGTGAATTCTTGACATTAAATTTTCCGATAACGTTTTTCTTGATGGTAGTTTATAGCCTGGGCATTGAGAAACTAATTCAATAAGTTTACGAAATTCTGTTTCTTCTACGATTCTTAAGGCGTGATGCCCTTTAGCTACCATCTTGACAAGTTGTTTATCAATTTGCTCAATCTTTGGAACTGGCGGTGGTCTACGAATGTATTGGGTCATCGATTGTTGGGAGTCTACTATATTTGATGATGCTGAAATTATATTCTCCGATTCGCATGTGCTTTGACTTGATTGAAGTGAGTTTAAACTAGGTAATATCGGTGTTTGTCTTTCAGCAGTTAATGGGATCAAAAGGTGTTTTGTTTTCATATGTCGGGTTAAATTACCATTCGATCCGCCCGCAATACTTATTATTGTTGAACAATGGTTACATTTCGCTTTTTTATTATCAATGTCTTCTGTAAAATGAGTCCACAAGGGGCTATGTTTTCTTTTTGATGACATCGTAACAAATACCCTATAACAAAACACATTAACCCTATACGTAAACTATTTTTAAAGTATATTAAAGAAATTAATTAATTGTTAATAGTAATTGTTATTATACATTAGAAGCATAAGCTACTTGATAACGACAGTGTCTTATTATTTTAAAATTTATTTAACGTTCGGTTAACGTCACTCTCGTTCATTCGGTCACAAACTAATGAAATTCTTGTGTAGTTCGCGAACGAACTGTCTTGTGTAGTTCGCGAACGAACTAGATCGTAAGAGTGAACAAGACGCGCATGTGCAGTGAGCGAGCGGCAGTATTAGTGTAGTGCCGTCCCACTCTCACTCATTCGGTCACGAACTAGTGAACTATGGAACTATGGAACGAGGAGTGAGGGAACTAGTTCGACTAGTTCACCTGTGGGAGCGCTCTTACGACCTAGTTCGTTCGCGAACTACACAAGTCTATGTCCCAGTTTCAAAGTCTGTGTCCCGGTGTCCCAGTCCGAGAGTCATTTGTCCCCGTCAATTTCAAAATTTAGACATTTAAAAAAATTATTCAATTATTTTTTAATATCTATCGAACAAGACCTTTTGAACCAAGAAACCTCAGGATGCACTCTCTATACTGTGGTCCTAAAAGGAAAGACGTTTACACGTCAAAAATTGTACCCACTTAATATCTAATATGGATACGCGCGCGCATATTGGCAACACTGACAACGAGAGCGGCGGATGCCCACTGCCGGCCACTGCCCAATTTCGCCAGCTGGCAACACCGACAATGACACTGACAAGTACGAAGCGCGCGCAGTTCGTTTACTGTCTGCTGATAATATCCGTTTGTTCTGTTTGTTTCTGATCGAAGAGGACTGATATTTTGATGTAAGTTTTTCAATACATAGATATATATAATAATTTTCAATAATAGTAAATATCTAGGTAATCAAGCAACCCAGGCATACAATAAACTGAAAAAATACATGGACATTACGACGACACAAGTAGAAGCATTTGAAAAAGATGTAGAGAATTTTTACAACGTTGGAATTAATTATTTGGCAAAGTGGTCAGATCCACTGGCGAAATATGATGTTTTTTCATGGATGCTTCTCCATGAAGTACCCGAATGGGAACATGTTGAAAAACCTATTGCTTATTTAAGTCAAATGGGAATATTGTTCACGGATTCAATCTATGAGGAAGTAAAGTATATGAAGTCATTTATCGAAAATAAAAAAAGCCGAAGAATGGAAAACTGAAGAGACAGAAAGAAAAGCTAATCTACTGAAAATGTGCCATTACTTGTTCGCCATCCCACCGCACAATGCACATGTTGAACGTGTGTTGTCATTAATTAAAAATCAATGAACAGATGAGCGCAATTCGCTTTCTATTGACACAGTAAAAAGCATAAGTCAATGTACTTTAAATTATAAAATGTCATGCATTGAATTCTATAATGATATTAAAGGGGAAAAAGAGTTACTTCAAAAAACGAAAACATCGGAAAAATATGATTGGGCAAAGAAGAGCAATGATAATGAAGTCACGGAAATCAGAGAAGAGTGAAGGCGATAGAAGAATAGGCTACTGTACATGAAATACAATGTTAATGTAAGGTTTCATTTAGTTAAATTTATTTGAATCGTCCAATTATCTATATTTATTTATTTTAGATTTGGTACAGACGCTTCCACAGTTCCAATTACTTGTTGAAATGTTGTATATTTTTTTTATAATACAGCTATGAATATCGAATAATACCTACATACATACATATGCATGTATGTCTCAAATGGCCTTTTACGTGTACGAAAACGCAAAAATACCTGTTCTGTACGTATCATATTATATATGTATGTAGATATTTGCTGTGCATAATCAACACATCGCAATCAAATAAAATAATCGGTGTTGTTTCATTCAAAATAAGCACTACGGTGTTGCAATACGGTCTATTTGAATTTACTGATTATGTACAGCGCAAGGGACTTCATACAACTGAAGAAGAGAAAGGGACATGCACCCACCCCATTGCGATGTTGATGTTGGAGACATTAAACATTCGTGTACAATATATATGCTAGATACAATATTCAATATTTTCATATATTATATTACATTTTACTCGGCGAAACGACTTTTACTCAGCAACGAGTTTCCAGACAGTGTACGTACCCAGACAGCGGTGGTTAGTCTTTTTACGTGCGCGTGCAAAGTTCCAAATATTCATTTACTTGAGCGAAAAATACGCAATTTTTTTTTAAATAAAAACTAAATATTATCTATGCTCAGTTATTTTGGGACTATCTGTTCCTCTCCAATTGTGACCATAATAACATGATGTTTATTTTGGGATAGCATTTTTCGAATATAGTTACTAAATTCAATTATTTCAAACCATCATAATTACCAAATCGAACTAAATGATTAGTTTTACACTCCTTGTATTATTTATGACAGCAGTTTTGTATAATAAATGAAAGGTAAAGGTAAACCGTCGTGGATCGAGTTCCTTAGCAAATAAACTGCAAATCGGAATCCGGTTTCCTGGAACGCGATTTAAATATTGAATAGTGTTTCAAATATTATAGTCTATCGGAGCGTAATAGAGGCAATCGCAATTTTATTTTATTAAAATACAAATTACATTTAACATTGAAAACCTCTGTCAACTGCACCCATTGACATAAAAGACGAATAGGATAAGACTAGAAAAATGAACTACGCCCAAATGTAGCTCGCGTGGGGAACACCGCTGTGCGTAGATTCAAACAACCTCTGTTTTGTCTCAAGGGCAAGAACATTTGACACGTGTACAGGTAATTGTACGCATTTATGCATGTGTGAACCAGCGTTTCTCGAGCCAGCCGCCTCCGTCTGCCATGTACACACGTATATACATACCAGTGGCGTGTCGTGACTTTTAAATCAAGGGAACAGGAAATATTAAAATAGAAAAATACATATGCATATGTATGTATGTATAGAAAAAACATTTTTAATTACAAGTAGGTACAAAATTATATTATATATTATGAAATTTCACAATGATTTTTCAAATGTGTTGCATTTGTATACGAAAGCAATCTTTCTATCGCTTTTTTGTACAAATTTTTGAACTACCATATCATATATTTTTTTTATTGATATCATTGAAAGCATCTAAAGTCTACTTTCACCCTGAGCATTGCGAATCAACGTTTTTATGCGCTTTAAAGATGGAAAAGTGCGTTAAACTGTTGACGTACTAGCTAACAAACGCCTCTTGTCGAGCTAACAAACGTCAATCAGCCATTTCATAATATATCTGTTCGAATCAACTTCGGCGATTTGTTTTATAATATCCATTCTAAGCTGATTGTTTGATTGAATGTCAATTCTAAATTTTCCAACAATTTTCAATTTGGTCATTGAAAACAAATGAAATTTAGCTTTTTCGTGACGTATTTTCGTTTCAAAAAATTTTTGATATCGCAAAAATCAGTGCTTTATCAAAAAACACACCATTATCTGTTTCAAACAGAATGCAAGACCAACCAAGAAGTTTCTTCTCGATTTACATACAGTCAACCATTTAGTTGAATTATAATAATAATGGGTGAGTAAGGTGACAAATATAATTTTTTGTTTTCGTGCTAATAGAAATGTTTGGGGTAAGTCTTTATCTTGAAAACATAATCTTTCGAATGATTTTTCTAGCAATCGGTCGATAATGCAACATTCTGTGCATTATCGTTCTGTGACTGTGAGCCCGCTCCACCGTGAGCGTACATACATATGTACATATGTTTCGCCAAGCTGTTCCATTTCTGTGTGTAAATAAACGTTATTTAAACTCAATATTTTTCCAGAATAATACGTGATGATTATTAATGATACTAAACTGACTTATTTTTCCGTTAATCGAGTAAACGAAACGAGTTAATCGGAATATGATTTGTGTTAGACGCAACGCCTGTGCATTGCGACTGCCTGTATCGTTTACCGTGTAGGCATGGGAAGCGAATCCAGGAAACCAGGAATATCGTCTGACTAATACATGCATGCGCACACAGTCGTATAAACACAGTCGTATATACACAGTCGTTTTCCATATTGGGTTTTCTTCTGACAAACTCGCTCAGAAATCATTTAATGGCTTTAAAATTCATCTTCTTTAAAATTTAAGTCATTCATCTAAGCCTGGAAAACAATCAAAATTATTAGATTCAACTGATGAAATCCAAAATTGAATTGAATCTCTTGTATTAAAAATTTTATTACCTTCACCTTATATTGTAATACTTTTTCCACAATTTTTATTCCCGTGTCCAATTTCTAGGCGCGTATTTTTGACCAATAAATCATATATATTGTGTAAAACTTCAATATCTTTACTACTCATTTGTTTTTTTTATTTTTTTTTCGCGTTCGATTCATTAGGATATCTTTGTGGAATACAATAAATTTCCGCTAGATACTATTACTATTTAACAAATAGTTGAAAAAACAAGAATTTTTTGGTTGAGGTGTACCCCATATCGATACGGGAGGGCTAAATATGTTACAGCCTATAAAACCATAGCAAAATTATCGTGGAACACCTATTCAGGTCCCGTGGAACATATGTAGTTGGGAAACATAATGGGAAACCCTGATCTAGTAAAATTAGCGATTTCGAAAGAAATCGTAATGATGAATGTCAAATGCATATTGAAAAAGAAAAGATTAGTGTTTAGTTTGTGTTTTAAATGTAAATTTTTCTTCAAAGAATTCGAATGTACAATTCGCATTAAAATTTAGTTCGCCATCTTCGGCATATAGATTTTATCGGTCTCCGTCACGAGCCCGAATGTGAAACGCCCGAAAACGCAAATGTCGGAAGGCAAAGATCGATAATCGAAAGATCTTAAGTCGAAAGATCAAAAAAAGGGTGCATGATAAACGGTACATACTCACGTTCTTAAATCAATGGCCGATAAATACGTCAATACATACATACGTATACGCGTACATTTTAGATATGAATAGCAGATGCCGTGAAGACGGGCTTGCGAACCTTGGTCTAGAATCCGTTCATACGTAAGATTTTACTTTTTTTAAGAAATATTTTTTGCGAAACTCAGTTAAGAAACCCTGTAAAAGTTTGGATTGCTAAAAAACTATTTGAAAAATAAAATTGCTGCCCGGTTTAGAAACCCTGCTTAAAAATAAATTTTTGTGGCCTTAGTTGAGAAACCCTGCTTGCGTTATATTTCAAGGCTCAAAGAGTATCAAATAAATTTATTCTCATTTATGAAATTATCATGTAGGCCGAAAATTTCAATACAGTAATTATTTTCTAAAACGCATTTAAAACTTATTGAAAAAATTGATTTTGCGCTGAATAGTCGTTGCGCTGTGAGTTGTCTGCGCCGAAAGGTCGGCGCTAAGTTGGTTTGCGCTGATTTGTCGTGCCACCACGTGCCACATTTGGCACGCATACAAATTAAAGTTTCGTCGTCCCTGAACTAATGCGTTATGTGAGATTGAAAATGATTGACATCTATCGGCATTCCTTTGCAGTACAATAAAGTAGAAATCAGCTTTACCAACTATCACTTCCAATAATGTCATCTAGCGGTACTTATTATAAGTTGCATTTAACATTTCAAGAAACCGAAATAGTTTATTTTTCGTGTGATAAATATTTGAAACTATCGCTCTCAAATAATTCGGAAACGATACTAAAAATAAAGTAAAAATTCGGGTGTGACCAACCCATGACTTTATCTATGTATTTGAGGAATATAAGAAAGTCGCAAAACAAAATTCTATATTCAACCGTACACACACATTCACACATACTGGCAGCATTACGAAATACTAATAGATAAGATACAAATTGAGCGCAAATGTATGGAAACTTGCACAAGACAAAAGTTCTACTTCCGGTTGGCGGATTTTGTTCAAATTTTTTTTCTTCCTTAAAATCACTATCAGTATTATACACATTTAATATCGAGAAAATAAAAATAATTTAAAAGGTCAAAATAAAATAATGAAAAAATAATTAAATATTGTTTTAAAAAAAAATACTACTTCCGGTTTACGAATTCTGACCAAAACTTGAGCAGCTCTAAGTTCATAAAAAATATAAATATAAATATTCAGCTAAATACGTCCAGGACTGTGGACAGGATCCAGGCGACAACATTTTTGACCTTTCTAAGAGATAAAAATCCCACTTCCGGTTTATTAAATTTTTTTTTATTTTCATCACATTGATACAAGAATTATACTTGAATTTTTTCGTGAAGATCACACTTTTTTAAGGGGTCGAAAAAAATAGTGGAAGAAAAATCGAACAAGAGTAAACTGCCACTTCCGGTTGAGGGATGCTTACCAAATTTTATGCATATCTTGGTATTGCGCTTAAACTTCTAGATATGAAATTTCAATTCAATAAACCAAAAGGTTTCTGAGAAAAACATAAAAAACTTCGATTCTCTAGAGTAGAAGTACTACTTCCGGTTCAGATAAAAATATTTAAAAAATATAAAATTATAAAAATTATTATTTATATTACATGTAAAAAAAATTCAGTCCGATTTAGTTAGCGGTTTGGGAGATAATTGAGTTCAAAAACTTAAAAAAAAGAGGAAACCTATAAGGGGAGGTACAATTTCCAGTCAACTTAAAAATTTGAAAAAAATTTAGGTCGTGTCGATAAGAATTTCAGTTACTGATACTAAGTTTCAGTTCGATAGGACTAACGGTGTTCAAAAAGGTTCGGTGATTACTAGTCAAATGTGAACCGGTCACAGGACAACCAATTTATTTCAGTAGACGGTGAACGAAATGTAAATGAAATAAATTATTTTAGTCACCGCTTTGTCCATGTTATATACTCGTATATATAATTGGTATTAGTTTCTCACCGGACTGATACCAAAATATTAAATACCCTGTAATTCATTTCATAGCATTCTTTCAATACAAACATTTTCATTGAACATCTGAATTATGTTTTTATTCTAAATCGGCTATTCAGTACATAAGTAAGTATATGAAATGAAAACATACATATGTATGTACTTAAATCTGTCTGTAACGCGATAGATTTAATAACGACAAGTATTTCTTTAATACATACAAATGATCGGTATTAGTTTGTCTGTTTATGACATTCCATCGCAAAGTCAACATTTAGATGAAAGTTATTCCGAATCAAAGCCAGCGATCTCATAATCATCGCTCTTGTACAAACATGCATTATTAATCTCTGGCAACGTCCCATTTCACTATTCCAGAAGAAAGAATTCATCGCTCCGAAGCTGAGGAACGAGCTTCTTTGAACATGTAATTACTATTGTAACAAGTGAACATAAATAAAGGATCCTCTTACTAACACAATCAGTGTTATCATAGACCTTCCAGCGGTACATTTACCGCGGTGAATTAAGATTATTAAACTGTGATTT
This sequence comes from Arctopsyche grandis, assembly GCF_051622035.1. Taxonomy (NCBI): domain Eukaryota; kingdom Metazoa; phylum Arthropoda; class Insecta; order Trichoptera; family Hydropsychidae; genus Arctopsyche; species Arctopsyche grandis. The sequence goes on along the minus strand of NC_135356.1, from coordinate 30,785,610 downwards.
GACATACGAACTGTCAAAGTGAAATGAACGCAAAAGCGATTGCCAACCTTCTCTAGAGGCTAGAGAGCGTCAGATGAGCTGATTCTGATGAGTAGAGGTAGGACCGGAAGCGTGCGGTCTATTGTTCGATTGTTGTAAATGCTTTGTAAAAAAGGTTCGGCAAACCTTTAACAATGCATTTACAACATTTGAACAATGGACGGCCCCCTCAGGGTCCGGGCTTTACTGATGAGATGCCCGCGAACTCCTCGCGAAGACCACAACCAACGGCCATGGCCACGACCACGAGGGCTATTGGCTCGAACATATGTCTAGTCGATAATAATAAAAATTTAGTAAATAAAAAGTATTTGCGAATATTTTTGTTTGTGTGACCAATTTTTAATTTTTGGGTGTGACCAGTTTTCTCGTCACCAGTTTTCTTGTGACCAGTTTTAGCGTGTGACCAGTTTTCTCGTGACCAGTTTTAGCGTGACGGATGATCACGAGCGACCGGTTGTCCTGTGACCGGTTCACATTTGACTAGTAGTCCGTTTACCGTTCAAAAAATCCCCAAAATACACAGACACACATTTTTTCTAGATCATAAAAACGTGATCAGTAATCGATTCTGAGTTCGAATCAATCAAAATCTCGAGTTCGAATTTTCACATGATCACAAAACTTCATCTATTGTTACTACATACATACATAGATAAAGTAAAAATCAAAAATCGGAAATTAACGAGAAACGGGAAAATCAGACTAATCCATGCACATATTAATGAATGAACATTAAAAAACATGATTTATTTTTAGAGTCGCTAAATGAAATTTTAGAAAGCGTTCGGTGATTACTGGTCACAAAGTCACTAAAATCTCTATAACGGAACATCTGGCAGCCGAAAAGTCCATCATACTAACGATAACTATCATAGTAACGAGAACTTGAGTGTCAAATATTGTGTATTCGCGATTTTCATGGCAAAAATTGTCTTTGTGACCACCCCAATGTGACGAATAGTCCAATTACCTTTAGAAAGGCACCAATAGGTATGCTCATCGATTGTGGTGCTAGCGTCAATTCAATTGTCATTTGACAGATGTCATCGTTCACATAATCTCAAAATGTCATTCGGCAATAGGTAATTAGCACTTGTTTTGATTCGGTTCATATCATTTTCTTGCACGCTACAATCTAAAACCACTTCGCAATATATTTGAATCTTTGTGTATATTTTATCTCTATTATATATTATATATACGTATGTATGCGAAAATTTTGGTATAAAGATATCAATGAAAAGATACAAAATTGAAGTTTCGATACAATTCTTAAATACTTTAGTATTTGTATGCTATTTAGATCTCTTACTTTTCAATCAAACTTCTATCTATGTATGTCCGTGTATACAACTTTTTTAATATCAACAGGAATTCCAGTACAGAGATTTCATACAAATTCAAATTGAATTTGTATAATTTTTTGTAAAGGAGTTAAATAACCATTCAGGCACAATTTTAGAGCATTGTGACGATTATGTGACGTTAGTTTTAATTAGATGTATTTTTATATTTCAGTGAAGTTTATGATGTAGTAATTGATGGCGGACCGGCTGGTCTCACCAAGCTTTATGAAAATGGGTAGGAAGCTTTGCCGTTGGAGTCCGGCAATCCGATAGACGGATGAGCAAACAGCTTGCCACTTGGAGACGCTATTACAGATCTCGGAGCTGAATGGTTATTATAAATTGTTATTTATATTGATATGCATTTATTTACTTTACAATATAGTCTTCATTGACAAATGGCTAAGTGTTACGGTGAAGAAAATAATGTCATATTCGAAATGGTCAATGATAATAACCATGTAGAGACTTCCGGGATGGCCGGATTGAACGATGTTTCCACTGGGAGTTAATTATTCAATGAAATATCGGAAAACATCAGCTTATTGTGTTGTGATATGGCCAGGGTTGCCAGACGTCCCCATTTTAGCGGGACTGTCCTGAGTTCAACAGACAAATCCCGAGTCCCGCACTGCCTCTGAAAATCCTGACTTCTCAAAATTTGCATATGTACAAAAATGTACGTAAATAGAAATGGTTTGCTTCAAAAGTAATAAAGTCTTGTCCTTAAACCAAACATGAAAATCGAATTTTCTTAATTGTAGAATTATTTAATATTATTTGAAATGTTGACCTTCTATACATAGGTGTCTGTTTATTAAACAAATTCTTACTGAAGCAAACGAAAAAAAAAATGTATGAGAAATGGAATATATTTTTTAAAGACCTTTCCTCTTGCAATAATTTGTATAAAATTGTGGCCCACATTCTCTCAATTCTACATTCCATTTTTTTGATCGTTCGAAATAGTGAATGTCCCGATCTGTGATTTTGGTAATCTCCCAACCGTGGATATAGCGTATGAGGAATTGGAAAGAATAGCTAGTAATTCCGAATCACTTACAATTTTTGTTAAAAATGCATTCCAGCTTCGAAAAAATCTATAGTTGAGATTAGTTTTAGATTGATGTTCCGCGGGGGAACCCGTTCATATGTACATACATATATGAAGAATTCATACGCTTAATGAATTAAATCTGCCACTGCGTACGAATATTCTGAAATAGTACAATATAATGCTGTTACATATACATACATATGTACACAAATGATTTATATTATTTCTATTGAATTCATTAATATATGAAATTGTCTCTCATCAATAAGTAATCGTTTTGTGAATGTCAATTTTCAGATACATAGACCTGTTGAATGCTGAAAATTATGTTGGCGTGCCGAGATCAATCGTGGATCAGACGCTGGAATGGTTTCACGAATGGGAAATTTCGCTCGAAGCATCCGATACTTGGTTCGACACAGCCGTCAGTACTTACTTGGAGTATTGGTTGTGTTAGGGTGATCATCTCCTCCATTGGATATTAAACTGTGCTCGATAAATAGTATTTATGCTGGTAAAAATCGCAATATTCATATTCTAAATAATTTTATTACGTTATCATAAAGTGCATATAATTTTTTTATTATAAATATTGCAGTTTTCTGGATGTTTGTAGACTTCAACTCTCAAATATCCCCAAAGGAAGAAATTATAGAGCAAGTACAGGTCACTGGATGTAACGAGATCGTATTATGAAGAAAATTTGAATAATCTCCTCATCGTTTAAATAGTGGATCCTTTCTATCCAAACCACGTACGTATCTGAATTATAAATTTAAGAGATTTTCAGTCCCGGAAAGTTCCATGGCATCTATAGATATATTATACCAATCGGAAGTTACTGCAGCTTCTTCGCTTCCCTCATCAAAAAAGTACCAACAACAAACAACAAAATCTGCACCAGCTTATTAAATACTTTTCACAGAGGTTTCTTTAAACTCTTCAAGAATGCACAGAGACCTAATACCCCATTTCTTATTACCCCAGTGGTACCCTTTGCCTTCTTTTACCTTTGTTTCAATACGCATTCAGGTGGGGCCGATCAACGATTGACGCTGTCAACCATGTCGACTGCTGGAGAGCTACTTTGAAAACCAACTACTGGAGTATCAGTGCGGCACTACCGGTGATCTCTCCTTGCGGCGACTCTCGTCGGGCGTCCCGCAGGGCTCTGTCCTCGGAACTGTCCTGTGGAACGCTATGTATGACGGCCTACTGAGGGTGGAGCTCCCGGAGGGTGCCAGCGCCGTTGCTTTTGTGGACGATGTCGCAATCATGGTGGTTGCGAAATCCCTCAGAAGCGTGGAGATCTGCGGCAATGACGCGCTCTATCGGGTGAGGACATGACTAAATCGCGCTGGGCTGGAACTAGTAGACCAGAAGACGAAGGCAGTGTTGTTCACCAGACGAAGAGGTTTCGGCCCGCCGAAATTGGAGCTGGAGGGTTTTGAGGTGACTCGGTGCGATACCTTGGAATCCAGCTCGATCGGAAGCTCAGGTTCACGGAGCATGTGGAGCGGGCATCCGCCAGGGCAGACGTGACGGCCTGTCAATAGCCCGTCAGTGTTAGCAGGAAACTCCTGAACTCGGTGGTCCACTCTACATATACTCCTTACGTGACTCCCTTATAGTGGAGCGCACTAGGCGAAAAATGGCTGGAGTGCAGAGGCGGAGTGCTCTGAGGGTCGTCTCGGCGTACCGCACGGTATCGGAAGATGCGGCACTGGTGCTCGCTGGCACACCGCCTGTGAACCTGCTTGCGGTTGAGCGAAAGGCGACACACGGCGGGCTGAAAAGAAGCGAAGCGAGGGATGCCACCATGATACAGTGGCAGCAGCGGTGGGAGTCGGCTACTAGGGGAAGGTGGACGCAAAGGCTCGTCGGTGACCTGAACTACCACCTCACCCAGTTGTTGGCAGGACACGGTTGCTTCGGAACCTACCTCCACAAGATAAGGAAAGAAGCAACACCAAGCTGACACCACTGTGAGGCAGCTGACGATGACGCGGAGCACACGGATTGCTCCCCGAGAGAGGCCCTCAAAGCCGCGATCGGGGAGGAAACGCTGTGGACGGGGACGATGCTCCGCGACAGAGGGAGCTGGTCGTCTTGGGAGGCCTTTGCTGCCTCCGTGATCGGGGAGAAGTTGCAGTCCGAAAGGGAAAGGAGACGCCGGGGGGCTGCTTCTGAGTCGTAGGACTCGATAAGAGCACTGCGACCTGAGGAGGGTCTCTGCTGTCTCCAGTGTGAGCGCATTGCGCAAGCCCAGCTGCTGCCTGGTAATTTTCTCTTTCAGTTGCTGCTGTCCGGCAGCAACTGAAAGAGAGAGGGGTTTTTAGTGAGTAAGAATCTCACACTCCCCCTGGCATTCGGGCCGGGGGGGCCGATGCAAGGTTTTCCCCTCTCACGGAAAAAAAAGTGGTACCCTTTGCCCTCCAACTGTTCACAGATTCTTAATTCATGGCCTGGAAATCATTGAACATGCTCTAGTGCCCATAAGCCAGCTGAGTGAAGAGGCACAAGAAGTGAGAAAAAAAGAATTCAAAAGATATAGAAAATTTTTAATAAAGTGTCACATGAGAAATGGAATGAAGACGTTTTAAATTTACTTTTAATAACACCAGCATGAGAAAAGTATCCACAAAAGAGACTACAAAGTTTGAAAAAGAGGTTTTCTAATTACACTGTTCGACAAATGACGACTTTTTTTTGGTTCAGAGACGAGATTTTGCCCAGTGAACACGAATCTGGTAATAAAAAGTGTTGATTGGTTCGAGATTCGGAGATATATGTGTTTTTTATGTATTCGTATGGGAATTTTCGAAAATTGGTCACAAAAAAACTGGTCACACACACAAATAAAAAAAATGGTCGAATTTTTGGGTGTGACCAATTTTCGGGTGTGACTAGTTTTCTCGTGACCAGTTTTAGTGTGACGGGTGATCACGTGTGACCGATCTAGAGCGACCGGTTCACATTTGACTAGTAATCACTAGAGGTAGGATAGTCACAGTGCTATCCATTGTTCCATTTTTGTAAATCCTTTGTAAAAAAGGTTCGGCAAACCTTTAACAATGCATTTACAATCTTTGAACAATACGCGGCACCTTTTGGGTCCGGTGACTAGTAATCACCGAACCATTTTTGTTAGACGAAACACTATAGCGTTGTGCACAAAAAATGGTTCACTATTGTCAACCATCTTTTTGCCCTCTTGCTTTGTAGGGTATGTACATATGTATACATTTTTTGAAAAAATATAAATATAAAATTATATATGAATGCATAAGCTAAAAACCAATAAATTTTATTTTTTAGTTTATGCAATGATATTGCAAGCCACCGAATGGTTGATAACACCTGTAACCCACTTGAATGACTTTTCCGGGAGGTTAATGAATTTTGGTATGTAAAAAGTAATAAATTTTGAACCTGTAATGGAAAAAATAATTTTAAAATTATATGATTACCTCTTTAACCCTTAAATTAATTCCTGAAAGTCTGGCCAGTCAATCGGTTAATGAAGTATTTACATTCAAATGACCAAAAAATGTAGTATTTCTACTAGCCGTTGACCACTTGTTCTAAACCAAGATAAGCATAAGTTAATTAAAAAATAAAAATCTTGAAAAATGACTATTCCCTGAATGATGGTACTCATGGTGAACGGATTATTGCGCAAATTGCGACCGCGCGCACAACAATCGTTGCCACAAAAATCGCGAATACGGAATATCTGGCACTCGAGTTCTCGTTATTACAATATTTGGCGTGGAGTTCTTTTGATTGATGGAGTTTTTGGGTGCCAGATATTCCGTAATCGAGATTTTAATAATTAATAATCACAGAACCGGTATTCATATGTTGCCGATTGGCGTTAATGTAGTGGATAACGACAATAACTAGAGTTTCCTTTACCACAAACTCGCGATGAATTATACAAAACCCAATCATATTACTCATTATTACGGCAAATAGATTATTTCGCACATTGCTATCGCGCACACGACAATCATTGTCACGAAAATTGTGAATACGGAATATCTGGCACTCGAACTCTCTTTAGTGCGATGGATAGAATTTTTGGGTGCCTGATAATCACCGAACCCATTTTTACATTAGTTTGTTAATGGAACTAAAATCACTCGCAATCCATAATTAGATTTTCAAATGTTTCACTTTCACTTAAAATTGTAAGACAACGGTCAGCGAATGTGTAGCGTCTTTTGGCAATAAGCTAATGTACTAAGTCGGAATAAAATATTTGCACCCCGTTTTTTATGTTATGAAACAAAGATATTGCTAAGTATGTCCTAATCACAGTGAATGTACCATTTATTTCTTCGGTTTCTAATTTGATTCCCTAACAATGGCACATTTATTTTGCTAGAGCCCCTTACATATGTAGATATATACCAGGAAGGCTTGACAGGAAGACCCCAATGCGCCTTCCTAGACAATTAATTATAAACAATGCAGTATTTTTTTTACACAAATCACTGTATTTCGAGAAGCTGAAGAACACGAAATTAACAATTAATTAATTTATTAATAAATTAATCCATTTATGGATAGACATCTATGGATACTTGTACATATTTTTTTACAAATTGTACATATATTAAATATACAGAAGATGATTTTTTTTTTGCCAATTTTGAAGAACCGTTTCAACAATGATCAGATAAAATTGGCAAACTCTGACAAGAAACAATCGACTTGGAGTCACAAATATCCAAATTCGATCCTGGGCTAATCTATTAAAGATTAGCACAGGATCGAACCCAGTCAGTGGCGTAGCGTGAATTCCCGGTGCCCCCCCGCAAAATATTTTACGGCGCCACACCTCCCCCCCCCCCTCCCCCATATATTAATATTAGCAAAATAACTTTCCAAATTAATATTTATACTTTTTTACGTATCGATATGTGTACCTATATATCAAAGTGCATTAAAGTTTAATCTGGACGACCAACAAGCAGTGCACAATCTGTTTAAAGTAACTGACGGTGAATTTTCCTTAAAAACTTCTCACCTGTTAATGGTGACAGCGAAAAATTTATAAATTTTATTGGTTTTAATCATATAATTATTTTTATTGTTTACACATTGAAAAAATATCGGTCTCCGTCACGGGCCCGAATGTGAAACGCCCGAAAACGCAAATATCGGAAGGCAAAGATCGAAAATCGAAAGATCTTAAGTCGAAAGATAAAAAAAAAGGGTGCATGGTAAACGGTACATACTCACTTAATTTGCGCGAGCAGTATACAGCAGGAACAAGAGGAACGGGCTTTTCCTCCCGTATTGATGTGCGCGCCCAAAATACGGGAGAAAAATCCTGTTCCTTTTGTTCCTGTTGTACCCTGCTCGCGCAAATTAATTGAGTATGTACCGTTTACCATGCACCCTTTTTTTTGATCTTTCGACTTAAGATCAGACCCAAAAAATATATACAAGAATAAGAGAATTCTCAGCTAATAGGTTGAAGTGGCACTGGCGTTCAAAAGATGGAAAAAAGACGGCAGTCTTCTAGCCCTATTGGCATAGATCAATTACACAATGAGGATAAATTCAAAATATGTTAATTATTTTTTATTATTTTTATTTTACATATATACCAGGAAGGCCTTACAGGTAAATCCCAATGCGCCTTCCTGGCCAATTACAAATACAAATGCAGCATTTTTATTATAAGTCGTTGAATTGCGAGACACTGAAAAAACTCGCAAATTAACGAGACATCTATGAATTGTACATAAATTTTTATTGTACATCAATCAAATTTCAAATAATGGTGACATAGTAGGTAGGAAGGATTTTTAGCCAATTTTTTTTTCCGGGAACCGTTTCAACAATGAAATCAGAGAAAATTGGCAAACTCTGATAGGAAACGATCAACCTGGAGTCACAAGTCCAGGTCTGACCAACAGCATACTCTGAAAAATTCATTTTCATTCAGGGATTGAACCCGGCACCTTCTTGACGGTAAGCAGAAGCTTAACGTCCGAGCTATGCTGCTGGTTAATGTATGTACATACACATATAGTACAGATAGGCTGAAAAATAAGATAAGTTTTTAAAAAAATTACGGAACAAATTAAAAAATCCGTGAAAAAGGCGCGCTTCATGGCGCCCCCCGCATTGCGGGGTCTGCGGGCGCGGTAGTTACGCCACTGAACCCAATATTCTCTTGGTGCTAAACATAAACGCAATCACTGAGCCATACTGATGGGTACCTCAGATAAATACATACTAGAATAACAGAAAACAAAAAAATGAGGTTAGTAACGTTAATAATTGCGTTACGCTTACGAGGGTATAGTTATGAGATTTTAAAATCATTTTACAAAAGTAAAAAATGCAGATTATCTTTGCAGAAAACTGTAAGGCTTTGTATTATGGGGTGACGCGACAATTGGTCCAATTCCAAAAGGTTAAACGACACAATGTACCCTACAATTGGTTCACTGCCAAAATGTACACGCGACAATTGGTTCATTACCAATTATGTATTATGGTAAGTGTAATGACCTCTAAAAGCACCCTGTATAAAAATTAAGAAGCTTCTCTTTCTCCTCAGCTCCATAAAACATGATAAAGCTCCTCAGAACAATTAATGAAAAATTGAAAATCGTCTAATTTGTAACAAATCTCTTCTATGAAGACCACGAGATGGTGTAAGTTTGAATATTCAATTCAGACTGATTTGATTCAACTATTTTCAACCATCATTCGCATACTTTCTGTCGGATACCGAATGAAGGCGAAAGCCTTCTACGATATTTTAAGAAAACATTATTTGCACATGGAGCTCAAGGCTGCTGATATTCCTGATATAAATATGGTGTATTCCAATATATTCCAGTTCCAGTGTATATTCCAATATGGAGCAGTGACATCGCATGGGGGAAGTTGCAGACCGCACCAGGGTGTCACCATCCTTCGGGGGAGGGGGGTGACACCAAATGAATTTATTAAGATTTAGTTTGTTTAATATTAGTTTTTTTAGTCGGGAAGCGAGAAACGTTGGGTTGGGAAAGGGTAACTTCCCGACTTGCTACACAGGGTAACACCATCGCTTGTGACGTCACTTCATACGCATTCGGTGCGGTGCAGAAATCGTTAAATCGACTAGGGCTGCCAACCAGTCGTCCGCGGCTTGATTGTAAGTCGATCTTTTCTCCATTCTTAAAATGTACGTATGTTGATAAATGTTACCCGAAAATATCTGAAACACAACCGACATATTCGTTGTGCATATGTTTCAGATAAATGAATGATGTATCATATCGATGTGCATATGTGCATATATACATATATACATATATGTAGATTAATATCCAATCTTAACGAACGCGACACAAAAATCGATCTGTTGTTAGGGCTCTACGAGTCTACGTACATATTTGGCCGAATCTGTTTTTCTAATAGAACAATAGATTATTAAATATGAATATTATAAAATCGGATACACGAAATTCTTTGAACGATAAAAATCTTGACCTGTAGTGAATATCTCTTTCATTGTAAATCCCAAAAATATTTCCAAATCTGAGGAGTGTCAACGATCTGTTGTAGCATAAACCATGCTTATTTTTAAAATTGTTATTTTTTCATAAGCATTATGTATTTGTTAACGTTATATAAAACATATCCCCCCCCCCCCTTTATATACATATGTATGTTGGTAGATTGCGATATATAATAGTTGGACGAAAATATTAGCTTTATACCAGGGCAGCCGAATTATAAAAAGGTTTGGCTGCCCCGGTATAAACTATCGAGAGTATAATTTTTTCCAAAAATAAACATGTCTTTTAAATACAATAAACTAAGAATATTAATATTTTTATTTATTATATAAATTTTCAGATAGATCATCAGAAAACAAGTCAAAATATCCAGATTGGGATCAAAATTGAGGTAAGACAATTATGTTCATAATTACGACATGTTAATATTGAAATATTTAACAAAAAAGCATTTCGTCATAATGAATTTCTCCATTTCATAAAAATCTTGGTATTATTTTATATAATATTTTTTCAAATTATTATAGTATTATTAATTACATTATTTTTTATTATAGTATTATTAATCATAGTATTTTAAAGGTTTTTCTTAGTTTCACTTGTTTTAATATTGAAATTTTTAAGTATAATATTTCAAATTATATTACTTTTAGATGTAGTATTTTAAATTTTTAAATATTTTTAATTATAGTAGGTATATTACTTATCTAGTATACATACAGTATTTTTAATTTTAATTGAAGTTTTCACGTGTTTTACACACAATCAACTAGGATGATTAATATTTTTACTTTAATATGAATTTTCAGATAGACGGTTATTTTACGATAACTCGTAGCATCAGAAAAAAATCACAAAATCTGGATTGGGATCAAAATTCAGGTAAGACAATTATATTCATAATATCGACATGTTAATATTGAAATATTTAAGAAAAACCAAATTTTCGACATATTGAAGTTCTCTTTTTCATAATAATCTTGTATGGGTGAGAGGGTGGTATTATTTTTTTTAATTAATTATAGTATAATTAATTACAGTATTTTTTTATTATGGTACATTAATCATAGTATTTTTTATTTTAATATTTTTTATTATAGTATTGTTTATTATAATGTTTTAAATATAATATTTTTGATTTTGAAATTTTAAATTATAATATTTTTAGATGTAGTGTTTTAAATTCAAATATTTTTAATTATAGTATTTTTAATTTTAATTTATTATTTTTAAATTTCAGCGATCCAAAAAAAAGATGGCAGTTTTTGAAATTCATAATGAAGATGGACGGGAAGGATTCCAGAATGATAGTCGAATCGAGGTGACGAGAAAAACGGTGTTCAGCGAAGATGGAAAACAATACATCGAGGGAGAGTGGCAGGGAAACAATTTAACAAAAGTATTATCCTGTCAATTTAATACTACGTTCACCGATGAAAAGACGTTTTACATCAGAAACCAAACTCCAGGATATTTGTTTATAATAGATCATGAAGATTTTATTGCTGATGTAGAAATTTCAGATACAACTGGTTTATATGTGAAAAATAGCTTTTTGGATAACCGTATCATATGTGAGCTTTTATTTAACAAAATTAAAATAACGGAAATTTGTAAAGATGGTTTAATGAATAAAAAGAAACATTGCTATAAAGATTTTATCTCACTTATCAGTGACATTTGCCATAAGATTGGTGATGATAGCGCTGTCAATGATGACATTTTACAAATATATACTGAAATTGGAAAAATAAATGAAGTAGATGTGCTATTTAAGAATGCTGTGATTATGAATAAACTCGTCGAAAATAAATATCTTTCAGAGGAAATCAAAGACATTGCAAGAACATTCTTGAATATATTACAGTCTATTGTAAAAAGAAATGACACACTACCAAATATAGAAATTGCCGAAATTGAGGATTTCAATCTTGCCGAAGAAGTGACAAAAATCATTGATGAAGGACTAGAACACCATAAAAGAACTATACAAGCATTTTTTTCGACAATTTCAACGATCTATCAGCAGAGCAGCTTCGATTTATAACAAAAAATGACATGAAAATGATGTCAGATCTTGCATCTGTCTCTGACAATAAATGTTTTTCTAAAATTTTAAACCTGTTTCAAGCCCTTTTCATCGAAAAAGTTGAAGCCGCTACGAAATACGTTTCTTATAGAAAAATGGCACCAATGTTCAATTCAGTTACTTATTACATTTTTAAAAGCTTCACCGAGCTTATCGAAACCATAAGCAGTATTACAAAAACATCTGTTGAAGATACTTTGAATATCATACAAACAAATTCTACTATAAACTGGGAATCCCCTTGTTCCTTAGATTTGTCCATGGAAAGACAGTGTCGCTTCCTCTTTCAATTGATTACGTTTTTCAGTGAAGGTGCAATCAAAACTTATGAATACACTTTTAAATTTTTAACGTCTAAAAACGTTTTGAGTAAACGCAACGTTACTCAAGAAAATTTGAGGAAATTATTAAATTTAAAAGTTAGCCTTCGTATATTTAATGTTGAATTTGCAAGTATACCAGAAGACCGACGCATATGGTTATACTTACTCGATGATGCAATGTCCATAGAAGGGAATGATAGTTGTTTTGAAAATTTCCAACCCGTGTTGTCTGATTTTGTGAATTACATCAGCAAATCCGATAGCTCTTTGGAAGTATTTCGCATCTTCACCCACAACCTCATACAGTTTATCGTAAATGGAGAGCGATGTTTGTCATATTTTAGGAATCTTGATGTGTCGGAGTCACTTTAAAAATTTTGTTGTATAAAAAAAAGTTGTCTTGTCTGAAAAATTACTGTACTGTTATTTTACAATCATTGATGTATGTATAGCATAAAGAGGCTAAAAAATTTTTAAGATTTTATTCTCATTTTGGAAATTTAGTGTATGAAAATGCTGGCTACTCCTGTCCAAAAATTATCATGTTGTAAATTTTGCAATCATTTATAACATAAAGACGATGGTAATATTTTTAGATATTTTCCGCTAATTAAAAATTTCTTTGAATAAAAAAAGATTGGTTATCCCAGTTCAAAAATTATTATCAGAGTACGGATAGCCAAGGTGCCGCTCATTGTTCAATTGTTGTAAATGCTTTGTAGAAAAGGTTCGGCAAACCTTAAACCTTCATATGTTTGCGGATGATACGTTAGTTTATATTGTAGGTGATGATGTTTAGGGAATTACGGTATTTAAGTGATTGGTTATGTGAGAATAAACTGAAAGTGAACTTAAGTAAGACTAAGATGATGTGGATGAATAATAAAAAGTTGTGAGTGATGTGATTATGGATGGGAGAGTGGTAGAAGTAGTAGATAATATTAAGTATTTGGGCATTTATTTGGATTGTAAATTAAGTTTAGTTAGGAATAGAGATATACATAATTATAAAACGAGAAATAGAAATAAATTAATTATAGGTAGAGTTCTTTGTTGCTATTTACTTTGACACAGTAAAATTTTGATGCAGAAATATCTTGGAAGTACATAATCTAGATTGGAGGTCCCTTCAAGCCAGTCACACGACTGTTCAGTTATCACCGAGTGATTCGGAATCAGTGGCTACTCTTTCCAATTCCTCATACGCTATATCCTAGGTTGCCAGATTTCCAAAATCACAGATCGGAACATTCACTATTTCGAACAATGAAAAACAAAGAAGCTTACGAATTAATGAAGATATAAAGGAAAAAATATTTTTAATTAAATTATAATGTATATAAATAAGTACATACACACATATATATATATATATATATATATATATATATATATATATATATATATATATATATATATATATATATATATATATATATATATATATATATATATATATATATATATATATATATATGTAGAAGAGAACATATAAAAAATAGTTACTTAATAATCCACAGGAATCACAGTTAATAAAATATTTTGGATACAATTACAAGAATTACATTTTGTTTTAAGAAGTCAGGATTTTCAGAGGCAGTGCGGGACTCGGGATTTGTCTGTTGAACTCCCACTCAAATGGGGACGTCTGGCAACCCTGGTCATATCATAACACAGTAAGCTCATCTTTTCCGATATTTCATTGAATAATTAACTCCCAGTGGAATCATCGTTCAATCCGGCCATCCCGGAAGTCTCGACATGGTTATTATCATTGACCATTTCAAATATGACATTATTTTCTTCACCGTGACACCTAGCCATTTGACAATAAAGACTATATTGTAAAGTAAATAAATGCATATCAATATAAATAACAATTTATAATAACCATTCAGCTCCGAGATCTGTAATAGCGTCTCCAAGTGGCAAGCTGTTTGCTCATCCGTCTATCGGATTGCCGGACTCCAACGGCAAAGCTTCCTACCCATTTTCATAAAGCTTGGTGAGACCAGCCGGTCCGCCATCAATTACTACATCATAAACTTCACTGAAATATAAAAATACATCTAATTAAAACTAACGTCACATAATCGTCACAATGCTCTAAAATTGTGCCTGAATGGTTATTTTTCTCCTTTACAAAAAATTATACAAATTCAATTTGAATTTGTATGAAATCTCTGTACTGGAATTCCTGTTGATATTAAAAAAGTTGTATACACGGACATACATAGATAGAAGTTTGATTGAAAAGTAAGAGATCTAAATAGCATACAAATACTAAAGTATTTTAGAATTGTATCGAAACCTCAATTTTGTATCTTTTCATTGATATCTTTATACCAAAATTTTCGTATATGTACATACGTAAATATAATAGAGATAAAATATACACAAAGATTCAAATATATTGCGAAGTGGTTTTAGATTGTAGCGTGCAAGAAAATGATATGAACCGAATCAAAACAAGTGCTAATTACCTATTGCCGAATGACATTTTGAGGTTATGTGAACGATGACATCTGTCAAATGACAATTGAATTGACGCTAGCACCACAATCGATGAGCATACCTATTAGTGCCTTTCTAAAATTTCATTTAGCGACTCTAAAAATAAATCATGTTTTTTAATGTACATTCATTAATGTGTGTATGGATTAGTCTGATTTTCTCGTTTCTCATTAATTTCTCATTTTTTATTTTATTTCTACCCTCTCTCCTGTTCATCAATTTTTTTTTATTTACGTTTCAGAATTATTTAAGAGTGATAATTAGAGCCCGGAATCTGAAGGGGCTGTTTATTGTTCAAAAATTGTAAATGCATTGTTAAAGGTTTGCCGAACCTTTTTTACAAAGGATTTACAACAATGGAACAATAGGCGGCACGTTTCCGGCCCCTTCAGATTCCGACCTCTAGTGATAATTAATTTAATAATATAAATAATTAATTTTTTACAAATAAAATTGAACGCAGCTTTACATATGTATGTACATACATACATAGGTGCAAATTAGATAAAATAAAATGTAAATTCGAGATCTCCTTTTAAGGGGGTATTCTAGTTTAGAAATTTGAAAATATTGATTTTTTTTTTATTTCATATTTTCAAAGCTTAAACCTTTAAAAATATGTCCTTAAGAGGTTTTTAAAAATTAAAGTTATTTTCAGAGATACAGCTGTTTTAGTGACGTGGCATCTAACCGGACAATATACATATGTACATACATACGATAGCCGTACGTTTTCACACGTTCAATCACTCAAAATATTTTATCCCTCTCGTTGTTCGACATATTTGCATTTCGTTTTTTTCCATGTATAGCTAAGAGTTCTCTTTTATATTTTATAGTGTACTAGCTGTATTACCCGGCTTCGCTCAGTGTTTATAATATAAACCACTTAAACATGACTAAGCTAATTTAATTAAAAAAAATAAAAAATAAAAAAAAAATTTAAAAAAATCAAAAAAAAAAAATCAAATTTTTTTTTGCCTTCTAGGGCTTCGCCCTCGGCGCCCCCCTGTGCCTTTGCCTTCTAGGGCTTCGCCCCTCCACGCCCCCATGAGCAATTGCCATTTAGGGCTTCGCCCCCATGATCAGTTGCCTTTTAGGGATTCGCCCCTCCACAACCCCATGATTAAATGCCGTCTAAGGCTTCGCCCCCATGATCAGTTGCCTTTTAGGGCTTCGCCCCTCCGCGCCCCCATGATTGAATGCCGTCTAGGGCTTCGCCCCCCTTAGTTAATGCCTATTAGGGCTTCGCCCCTCCGCGCCCCCATGATTAAATGCCATCAAGGGCTTCGCCCCCATGATCAGTTGCCGTTTAGGGCTTCGCCTCATAAGGCTGCGCCCCATGGAGCTTCGCCCCATGAGGCTGCGCCCCCCTGCGCCCCCTTCGGGGCCCCATGCGGCTAAGCTCCATAAGGCGGCGCCCCATAAGGCGGCGCCCCATAAGGCGGCGCCCCATAAGGCTGCGCCCCATAAGACTGCGCCCCATAAGGCTACGCCCCATGAGGCTGCGCCCCCCTGCGCCCCCTTCGGGGCCCAATGAGGCTGCGCCCCTCTGCGCCCCCTTTCGGGGCCCCATGGGGCTACGCCCCTTTTGGGGCCCCATGGGGCCCACGAGGCTGCGCCCCCTTTGGGGCCCCATGCGGCTAAGCTCCATAAGGCGGCGCCCCATAAGGCGGCGCCCCATAAGGCGGCGCCCCATAAGGCAGCGCCCCTAAGGCTGCGCCCCATAAGACAGCGCCCCATATAGCTGCGCCCCATAAGGCGGTGCCCCATAAGTGGAACTGATAGATAGATATGTATTATTAAGGAGTTTTTAATGGTAAAAAATTAAATATTAAATGCCAGTGTTAATAAAAAAAAATGGACAGTATAAAAATCTGAAGTACATTCGCCAGAACAAATACATAGCAATTTCTGTTGTTATCTTAGCAAAAGTCCGATGGATCATACTTTTCTCTTACCGCAACAAATACAAAAATGTATGTAAGTAGATATGTCTGTTTAAACTTTCTTATTTATACCCTAGGAGTCACTGGCGGATCCAAGGGGGGTGCCAGTCACCCACCTTGGACGAATTTAAATATTATTATTCATTAATTTCATTTAAAATTGTAATTTTTCATATTACAACTTATTTAATTTAATTAAATTTTTCATGTCACAAGTAAATTCGCCAGAACAAATAGCAATATCCGTTGGATGGAATTGTATATCAAAATCGTTTTAAAGGAGCTCTAAACAAACGATCAATGCGAAAAAATGATAAACACCTGTTTTATAGGTTTCAAACATCACCGTAGCGAGGCCATGGCAAATGGGAGCTCACCTATTTCATTTTTTAATAAAACATTTTTAATTTAAGTTGAATTCGATGTGTTTTTGAAATATCCATTTTTTATTTTTCAATTAGATATGTATTTTGTTCGAGGCATCGTTATGCATGTTTTACTTTTAATACTTTTGTTTTGAGTTCTCTTTTTGGAACCTTACAAACTGTTTTTAATTTTATTTCATCTCCTACTAATGTATGGGAAATAATATCATCGTGTAATGAACGGATTTACGCGCGTCTTTATGCAGAGGGCGTGATACGTCGTTATTCTTCCAAGAGTCGAGTTAGGTGGAAACGTGGAATAACCTTGGGATAGTTATATATGTGTATATAGTCGGGGAGGTTCCTGACTGCAAGTCGTCTGCGTTGATAACAGCTTCCTGGCTCCGGAAGCTGGCTCTGCGGTCGGGTCACAGCAGCGGGAGGGGGGAGGCAGGATACAAACTCCGTACTGCCTCGTGTGGACACAAGATGGCGATCTCTGGGCGTCTCTGAAGACGCTCGGCGGAGATGCTGGAGGTAGGTCCGTCCCGGTCGGTGGCTGGCTGTCGAGAGAGCGCGTCTCGATACTTCTCGAGAGGGGTATGGTGTTTGGCGCGGTAAAGTAACTGGTGCCAACCTAAAGATTACTACCGCTACCAACTGAAGGGACACTCGGGAGAACGTCGCGTTACAATCGTTATTAGCTTGAAAAATCATTCGGATACGAAATGGAAAATTTTAGCCTAGTCCTACTGTTTTGAAAAGATTTTTACACCAGAATAGTTTTCTCTTTAAAAAACACAAGCATAGATATATGTATATTTTATTTTATTGATTTTATTTTTAAAGTTTAGACCATCGTGGCATTACATGAATTCCTAATGCGCCACAATGGTCAAAAAAATATAACACAAAAGGAACAAACTAAACAAAAATTAATACATATGCACAATTCATAAAAAAAAATATATATAGGTATATATCATGTTTATTATTATATAGGCAGGGGCGTTATTTCAGTTTTTCCCATGGGGGGGGGGCAAAATTTGTGGGGGGTGTATTATGTATAATGAGTATACGAATTTTAACTATTTATATTTTTATCAATAAAATTAATAGTTAAATCATTTTAAAGGATAAACGAGTTTTGTAAATATCTTTCAAAGCAAGACAAACCACAAAACAAAATATATTTGCGAGTTAACATTTTTTTCTGTGAAAAATCGATGTATTTATATAATATTATGTACCTATTCATATACCTTACAGTGTTCTAAATAATTTCAATACATATTCTATTTTCGTTGGTTTAGTATTTTAATTCGAATTCATAATAACACTTAAAACAACGTGGATAGTCCCATTTAAATCTAGCCCCCTAAAGCCACCCCCCCACCCCACACAAATAGTAACAGTTTATTATTTTCATAACACCTTAGCCCCTTCCTTGACCTTTTTCTGGATCCGTTTTTCTGCTTTTTCTGATTTTATGCAAGTTTAAAATTCGTCCGAGGACCACCAATCCAACAACCCTGTATCTTTTATATCGAAAGATTCTTCATTATAGTCCTCGGAAGTGGACGAGAGTGAATCTTCCATCGAGTGAGATCTCGTCCTATAAATAAAGAAACAAATCTACCTGTAGTGTTATAGAGTTTCAAAATATTTAATGACTATTTGAAACGAATTGTACATAAGTGCCGGTAAAGCAAATTGCCGAAGAATTCCAACCTGCGAATGGGTACGATGTGGTCTTCATCTCTATCCTTTTTATCGTCTATATTCTCTTGTAGGGTTTCGTTGTTCACGGCTGAAGAACTGGCCACTGGCTCCAGGTTTTCTTCTTTTACCACAGTGTTTTCATTATCTTGGTTGGCGGTGGGGCTCAGGGTGGAGTGGAGGCTGAAGGTGGGGGATGGAGTGCGGGTTGGCCTGGGGGTGGGGCTTGGAATGAAGTAGAAGCTGGAGGTGGGAGATGGAGTACGGATTGGGCTGAGGTTGGGGGATGGGATGGGAGTGAGGCGGGGGCTGGGAGTGCTGCTGGGGGTGGGTCTTGGGGTGGAATCGAAGCTGAAGGTGGGGGATGGAGTGGGGGTTGGGCTGGGGGTGCGACTGGAGGTGGGGGATGGGGTGCGGGTGGAGGTTGAGCTAGATGTGGAACTCATGGTCTTCACACAACGAAACCTGAAATGAAAGTAGGAATTGAGGCGAAGCTGTTACTGATCTGAAACTACTCGCAAACTGCACAAATTTTGTGCAATTAAAAAATATACGTAATAGTTCGAGGTAGCGGTTCCAAAAAATCGCCCGAAAGAAAAAGTCGGTTTTCGGTTTTTTTACAAATAAAAAGCCGGTTAGCCGGCTTTCACCGGTTTTAGAAAATTAAGATTTTTTTTAAGTTTAAAATTTTTATATGAAAAAAAAAATGTAAATATATATTATACTAGTGGTTTTACCCTGTTTCGCTCGGTATTTGTAATATAAACCGCTTAAACATGACTAATCTAATAGTAAACATTTTATAAAATTTATTTGAATAGTTTTATTTTATATAAATTTATTTGAATACTCATTTGTTTTTTTTATTTAATTGACTGTCACGAACAAACAAACATATATACTAAGCCTCTTTCAGAATTATATGTATGCCAGAATCCGGCGGCCCCACGGGTGCTTTCGCGCCCGGTGCCCCCCGGAGCCTTCGCCCCCTAGAGTTGTTAATTTCGAGAAAAAAACATTTAATAAAGAAAACCTTAAAAAGCCGGTTGATCAAGCCAAAAAGCCGGTTTTCTGTTATTTAAAAAATGCTCAAAAAGTCGGCTTTTCGGTTTCGGTTTAAGCCGGATTGGAAGCCATAAGTTCGAGGGTAGGCGTGAAGTTTGTACTCACCGGAGACGTGGGTTGGATCTCTTTTGCAAGACGAGTCAGCGGAAGAACACGTCAATCTCTTCGGACGGATAGCTACCGACTGACCACGCTCGCGATTCGACGTTTTTTGGCCCAAACTGCATCTAAATGTCGGCCTATTCCTTCGATGACGAAATTCAAATTTCGTTTTCATGAATACTGGCCAAATTTCGCGAGTCAAGTGATCTTATGAACATACATAAAATGGGTGCTTCTGTAAAAGAAAATGTTAAATACCCTTGAGTATAAATATATATTTTGAAATTATCTACATTCTTGTAAATTAGTGATTTTGGGAAAAAAAATTCGTAGTTCAATGAAAAATTTTTTTCTGCCAAACTAATTTATTTATCTAAAAAATTTAACTTAAATTATATTAAAAATTACAATTACCATCTAGGCTCAGTCGACCCGCTACTTCTAGTGCTGCTGGTCAGACCTAGATATTTGTGCTCCACGTCGATCGTTTCCTATCAGAGTTTGCCAATTTTCTGTGATTTCATTGTGGAAACGGTACCCGATTAAAAATTAACTAAAAATCCTTCCTACCTACTATGTCACCACTATTTGAGTATGATTAATGTAAAATAAAATGTATGTACAACTCATAGATGTCTCGTTAATTTGTGAGTATTTCAGCGACTTTTATAATAAAAAATGCTGTATTGTTTGTAATTGGCCAGAAAGGCACATTGGGGTTTACCAGTAAGGCCTTCCTGGTATAAAATGTAATATAAAAAAGAATTATCTGTAGAATGGTTGTGGTCAGTGGCATCTAAGCAACTGCCCAAGGAGTTGACCAGTTTCAGAAAATTAATTCTGGCCTCTAGACTAGGGCTGCCATAATTTTCGGACCACCGAAGGGGACACCCCCCCACCCCCCCAAAATATTTTTTATCGACATTCATAGCTTTATTATAAAAAAATAGCGCTGCACCGAAGCGTACACACATACAAACCTCAACGAAGACACACACACATTCATTCATCATTTCGAACGGGTTGGATCGGCGAGCGTGTAATACGCTAGCTCAACATTTTACTATTAATATCTACGTACATTTATATATACCATATATACATTTGTATAACTGTATTTTAATTCGTGTATCAATTCCTTTCCGAAACCGCCCGTTGAAATAAGCGGGCACACCACTAGTTTTGAATAGTTGTGGATTTAAAAACTGGCAATGCTATATTGAAATAGTTCAATAGAATATCTAAAGTGAGATAATAAATACAGAGTACCTATGTACATATGCACTCGAGTAGTTGTGATGCCAGATAAAAACTCGATCATGTGATGAACGATGATTTTGATGTGCATATTTCGAAAACCTGGACGAATATTTGAGTCTTACGACCGCACCCCACTTTCATAAGCTCTCTCGAGAGAGCTTAGCTTCGTTCGGACAGCCAGGCTGTTGACCTTGTCCAGAGAATTGTCGTTGAAACCCTTCAAATCCAATCCAATTCCAATCGTCATTCGAATCATTCGTTCCAGTAGCCGGAGCTTAGCGATTAAAGGAAACACACGAACAAGGACGTTGACCGGCTTGGAATAGGGCTGGGTTGGAAACCCAACATTTCAAGGTTAAAATCTCCACCGGTGAAGAGTCACAGGTGAGTCCAGCTCGATGCTTTTCGTTCATCCATCATTTTTACCTTGACGTTTCATGTTCGTGCTGAATTGATTTCAGACTGTGACTGCGATGTGACAATTAGCCGGAGCAGAGGGATTCTGCGTTTTCTTTCAAAGACAATTTTGCGCAAATTCTCAATTCCCCCACCGCAAATCCACGATGGCAGGAGTAAGGGAAACTAACTATCGCGACCAATATTTTTCGGCACATAAAATTTCGTCCAAACGATTTTAAGCCGATTTATATTAATTTAAGTTACCGATTAGAAGTCCATGGCTAAATATGAAATATTGTAGCTTTTGCTACCACGGAGGAAAACCGGATTTTGTTTATTATGATCATTCGTTGAGGTCATTAACTGGCGAGTTAACCTGTCCAATATTGCGAGGTCTAGTGTGTGCTAGGGTTGCCAGATGATAATTTGATAAAGGAGGGCAGATGGGTCTAAAAAGGAGGATTTTCTGTAAAAAAGGAGGACATTCAGAAATTAAACGAATTTTTATATTATTTTACTTTATTTTAATCATATTTAGCTGAGCTGCCAATTTTGGAAAGAAGTTCTTGGTTTTTTAACAAATAATGATAAAAATCTTCACATGTCATGTTTTTTTCAAGAATTAAAGATTTAACTGACTGCACACTTAGTCTATTCCTCTCTTTGCTCCACTGAGTATTAATCAGTGAAAAAACTCTTCCCACATTTGCGTTATGTGCGCTTATACAAAAATAAAACTCGCAGATCTTGAGCAGTTCTGAGAAACATTCAATGTTTTTAACACTTTTGAAGTAGATTGTCCACTGCTCGTGCAACTTCAAATCATAATATGCTTCATCTTCATCTGATTTTGATTTAAGAAATGAAATCAAGTTACAAAATTGATCGTGTAGCTTAACATCGTCAATCTCTACACCTCTGATGCTCAAGAACTCAAATGCATGAAACTAAATCATCATATTTTAGGTTTTCGTTCTTTTTCAGCAATGTCATCCACTCAAAACATTTGAAATCTTCCAATGGTATCATCCATGCCATCAAGTAATCTTCACAAGCCTTGTAAACACTGAAAAATTCGTTGGAAATGGACTCGGCTTCGTCATTATCACGAAGCTGTTCTCTTACGCTTAGTGGCAAAAAATTGTTGTTTCTTCGATTACGAAGCATATGAAGTACGGTTTTTATGTATCTTTGGAATTATGTTACGCCAGTCCCGCCCGATGTTTAGCAAAAAAAAGGACTAACAGTAGGTAAGGGAGGGCGGGAGGACAAAACATGGAAAAGGAGGACATGTCCTCCTTTTGGATACCATCTGGCAACCCTAAGTGTGTCCCATTTGTGGAGCGACTGGTAAACACGCCCACACCTGGTAAGATATAGATTACCTTAAATTCTAATATATAATTAATGTAAGGACTTAGTTGGAAATTGCAAATAATGAAATTTTATTTCAGGCGGTATTGCCCTGTCAGTTCAAAAGTATTACGAAACAAACGGAGGATGTCCAAGGTTTCGAAAACTTAATAGATACGACCAATATTTTATCCAAGTATTTTTGATCTAGTTTATATTTATTTCAGGTCGGTATTGGTAACCTTCGGAAAGCGCCGAGAGACTGTGCGTATTGCTATCAAATTGGGCAGCCAGATATTGTTTTCTATGGCCATACACTGAGGTCATCAACGGGCAAGTTGACATGCCCAATATTGCTGAACTATACGTGTCCCATTTGTGAAGCGTTTGGTGATAGGCAGAGGCGTAACTAGAAAAATTGGGCCCGCATGCAAATGTAAGAAAAAAGCCCCTTTTCGTATATTTGTTATTAAAATTAAATTGGTCATTGGCTCACATATCTATGTAATTTAGGACGCCACTCGATGCGCCAAAGGCACTTTAAAATTTAAAATTAGAGCGCCGAAGACCCTATATAATGTTAGATTAGAGAGCCAAAGGCCTGATTCACATGCAATTATATTTTTTACTATCGGACACACGACGGGAAACGAAAATTGCAAGTGTCAACTCAGTTCGTAATCAAATTTTTGACGTTCATGATGCTTTAATTTCTTTTTTGAAACTGAAAGAACGGATCCTGGCGTCGCTCATGAAGCAACCACATTAGCGAAACAATTAAAAGATTTCAGCTTTCGTGTTTCATTAATTGTTTGGTACGATGTTCTTTTTCAATTAAATAATTTTTTAATTCTTAGATACAACATTAGTGTCAATGAAGGAATGATTCAATGAAAGAAAATGTTCAGAGACGTGGGGGTTTTGTGTATTTTGTAAACAATCTACCGGACAGAGCCGATCTTCAAATTAAGCCCACTGCGAATTAAAAACTGATATTATTAGTAATGAATTTAAAAGCTTTCCTTTCAAATAAAGTTCAAGGTAAAATTAATCCATTCATTGTATTAAATTTTATGAAACAGCATAATTTACAAGGATTGTATTCGAACATTTGGTTTGCTATGCGAATTTTGCTGAATTTGAATCTGTCATAGGGTGTAAGGCCAGCACTGCAGACAATAATAATTACTTTATCATAACGGAAAACTATTGAATGTGGTGAGAAGGAGTAAAAATGGGTGAAAATTCGACACGCACGTGTTGCGTATGAAATTTGGAGAATAAAATCTTAAATATTTTTATTTGAAAATTATCTGGTATTTTTTTATTTGAAAACCTTTAGGGCGGCATAGTATGTAGTTTCGCACCTGGTGATAGGGCCCTTGAAACAAATCAAATAATTAATAAAAAACAACCTTGGGTGACGGATGAAATTATACATTTAATGGAAGAACGTAGAAAACACAAACATAATAATCCAACACAATATAAAAATATTCACCGCCAAATTCAAAGGAAAATTAAAGAAATCAAAAAAAATGGATGGAAAATAAATGTAACGAAATTGAAAAATTACAAGAAAAACACGACGAATTCAACGTACATAAAAAACTAAAAGAAGCAACAGGATCATTCAGAAAAAAAGATTTCATACTCTTTAGGAATAAAAATGGAAAAATCATTTTAAATATGGATGAGAAGAAATCAGAATGGACCGAGTACACAAAATTGCTCTTTAAAGACAATAGAGAAACCGGAGGGCATATTGAAGATCCAGAAACGGGACCATATATATTGAAATCCGAAGTGGAACATGCTATAAAACTAGCAAAGAGTCGGAAAGCTACTGGACCGGATCTGATTCCTGCCGAATTCCTCAAGTTATTGGACGACGATAAGATAGAAGATCTCACAAAACTCTTCAATAAAATATATTTATCAGGCGAACTACCTAGCGATTGGTTACAATCCATATTTATCCCGTTGCCCAAAAGGAGTAACGCGAGAACAATTAGCAGAATAATTAGCCTAATGAGTCACACATTGAAGATCCTACTAAAGATAATACAGGGCAGAATTTACTCACGGTGTGAAGAGGCGATTAGCAGAGAGCAGTTTGGGTTCAGACAAGGCTTGGGTACCCGAGAGGCCCTTTTCTGTATGAAAACACTACTCCAAAGATGCAGAGAAGTCCGTAAACCTGTGTACATCTGCTTTATAGGCCTTTGACCGTGTCCAACACGCTCGCCTGATGGAAACATTAAAAAATATTGGCCTGGATGACAGAGATGTCAGATTGCTACGAAATATTTATTGGAATCAGACTGCAGTAGTACGTGTCGATGATCAATTCACTGATGAGATTCCTATAGAACGGGGCGTCAGGCAAGGATGCATCCTATCACCTACTCTTTTTAACACCTACACCGAATCCATCTTCCACGATGCTCTCCAAGAGGCGGAGGGCATCAAGGTGGGCGGCGAGACGATCACCAATATAAGATATGCTGATGACACGGCACTAGTCGCTGAAAATTTAGCAGACCTGCAAAGATCTCTAGACCGTGTACATCAAGAAAGCAATCGAAGAGGTCTGCGCATAAATCTAAAGAAAACAAAATTTATGATAGTAGATAGAATGCAAACAGACACCGGGAATCTAACCTTGGATGGAGAGGTGATAGAAAGAGTAAAAAGATTCAAATACCTGGGTACCTGGCTGAATGAAGAGATGGACCCAGATGAAGATCTAAAAATCCGCATCGAGATGGCTAGAACAGCATTTGTAAAAATGAAGGCGGCGCTTACAAACAAGCATCTCAATCTTCATACGCGGTTGAGATTCGCGAAGAGCTACGTCTGGACAGTATTACTACACGGATGTGAGACGTGGACTCTGAAAACCAAGATGATCAGCCGCATTGAAGCTTTTGAGATGTGGGTCTATAGGCGTATGCTGAAGATTCCGTGGACCAAAAAGATATCAAACGAAGCTGTCCTCGGCATGATGGGGAGAGGCAGGGAACTTGTTTCTGTCATCAAGCGGAGAAAGATGGAGTACCTCGGACACAGGATACGGGGTCCAAAATACGAATTTCTCCGTTTGATAACCATGGGGAAAATAGAAGGAAAAAAATGGATTGGCAGGAAAAAGTTATCTTGGCTTCGAAAAATGCGCATGTGGACCGATATGAGCGCCGAAGAGCTGTCCGAGCCGCTGAAGACCAATGCGGATATATTCAAATAATCGACGAGGTGGTCGCCAACGTCCGGATGCGGACAAGGCATTAACAAGAAGAAGAAGAAAGGGCCCATTATATAGCTTACCTAGAAATTTAATACGATTACTTTCTTAGGTACTTTGTAATTACAAACTATGACATTTTGTTTCAGAAACTATGTACTGCTCCATTGTTCAAGAGACATCGCGAAACGAACTGAGGATATTCTGAAAAGAAACCATGACTTTGTTTTTTTAATTGCTTCATATTGTTAATATTATATAATACATTTTAAGTAGGTACATAGTTATATATCGACATGTATTTTCTAATAGCTACTAATCTGTGTAGTGATCATTATCTTGCTAAAATATATTTGTTTCTTGTTAATGTTAAAAAAACTAGACATAAGAATACACAGAATGTATGTGTTCATAAAATAGTGCATCTTAGTTTAATTCCAATTAGCTACTGATCTAAGATATTTTGAAAAAAAACCACAAGCTAACATGAAAATACACAGAATTATTGTCTTCATAAAATAATACATCGTAGTTTTATTCCAATAGATACTGATTTAGTGGTTTTTTTGACATTTAAATTTTTTGACTTAATCATTTTGGTTAATGTTAATTTAGGGATGATTTTGATTTTTAAACAATAGTTATTGCTTTCAGGTTAGGTTAAGTTACACATGTATGTTCTAGTGTTCAATGTCCAAGTGTTATTATACACTCTGTATATTGTAGCTTATGTAGTAAATTGTAGCTTATGTAATTAATTATTTTAAAATATAAAAACCTGTAAAAATCAAACACATTGGTATCATTTCAGAATAACTACCCATTTTTTTAACAATACGGCGAATAAAAGTTTTAATATTAAAGCGAAATCATGTGGGTATCGATTCCTTTCTTAACTACCCATATGTATGTATGTAAATATATTTATCAATGAAGATGTACAAAACATTCATAGATGAATATGTATTCAAAATAAAACGATGATGAAATTCGAATTGGGGTGCGAACTTCCAGAAAAATTTCATTTTCTATTTCGGAAATTTCTAGAATAATATATACATTTATAAAATAGTCCTGGCTGCAAAAATCGCCGAGATAAATATCGATTTGTGTAACGTCGTAATTAACAATAGGTATCGTTGTCTCTGTCTGCGCCGGCTGTAGGTGCGTGCGTGCGAGAGGTGTGGATGCGAGCAGAACTCCCACTCGCACTCCCACGCATCGGAAGCGCTGCTCGCACGCACTCGAGACAGAGCTGGAGAGACAGAGACAGAGACAGAGAGCGAGACCCGCCATTGCTATGTACGCCATTGTAATTCCGAGTACAACCTCGGTTGATAATTGCGGCGCTCAGCGATAGCGAACCTACGCATGCTTTCAAATTAAACCTACGCAAAGAGACACGTGTGCGTACGTACCACTTTCCACATTTATTTCGCACCTTTGCAATGTGACGAAACATCCCATATGAGGTTTATTTAATGTAAAATTATTCCATTTAAGGGATGAGATGAATTGAAAAAAATAAACTACTGAAACTGACCTTAAATTTGAAAAAAGTCTGCAAAAAGTGGCAGTGCAAATATATTTTTTCGATTTTTTTTAATATTATTTTTTCGAATTTTACATGATACAAGCACCTTTTCCAACCCCAGGTGGTGCCGGTTTTAGGGGGGGGGGGCTGGGTCGGGCGGCGCCCGAGGGCGACGAGTAAGTTAGGGCGCCACTCGATACGCCGAACGCGCTTTATCATTTAAAATTAAAGCGCCAAAGGCCCTACAAAATTTTAGATTAAAGGGCCAAAGCCGCTTCTACTTTCTTAACTGTTAATATGTTAACACTTTGTTCAACTTCAATATATCGCTTAAAGAAAGGATCCAAGTAGCTCACGAAGCAACCACATTAGTGGAACAATTAAAATATTTCAGCTCTCTTATTTAATTAATTGTTTGGTACGATGCTCTTTTTCAATTAAATTAATTTTTATTTCTTAGATACAACATCAGTGTCAATGAAAGAAATATTCGTGAGGATTTTAAACAATCTTACGGAAAGAGCCGATCTTCAAATTAAGCTGTCCGCGAATTAGGAATCTGATATTATTCGTAATGAACCTATTAATTTAAAAGCTTTTCTTTCAAACAAAGTTCAAGGTAAAATTAATAGACTCATTGTATTAAATTTTATAAAACAGCATGATTTACAAAACTTGTATCCGAACATTTGGATTGCTATGCGAATTTTTCTGACACTGTCTGAAACTGTATCAAGTGGTGAACGTAGTTTTTCGAAATTTAAAACTTATCTCCGGTCTACAATGTCATAAAATAGACTTTCCAGTTTCGAAACTCTTATCTGCTGAAAATGATATCTCTGAAAGTCTTGATTTTGTCTGAAAGAAAGGCTCGGGAAGTTCACTTCTGAATTATCATTATATTTATTTATTTTTAACTCCACTTGGGGTTGGGAAATCTTGTTAACCATTTTGCTGCCGGTCCCAAGCCCGGAAAAAGAGGATGATAACCCTTTTTTTTTTTTTAATTTCTTGGGGCGCCTCGAAAAAATTGCCCGAGGTCGCCAGAGGGTGTAAGGCCGGCACTGACCATAGGTGTTTCCGAATTCCAAAATTCGCTGATTTCAATGTACCCTAATGTTGAAACATTAAAAAATAATACCACATTAAATATTCAATTTTTACATATCTGCTATTATAATTGTTTTTATGATTGTGTATAAATGTATTTTTGTTTTTATTTAAGACATTCCCTTCTTTGTTGTTTTCTTTATAATTTGTAATTATTATTATTATCCGCTGTTATACAGCCTATTATTTTTATGATTGTGCTATATGTGTTGTTTGTGTATATATATAGATATGTTTTGTTTTTGTTATGTCGTGGCGCATTAGGAATTCCTGTAATGCTACAATCTTCCAAACTTGAAATAAATAAATACAATAAAATAAATTTCCACTTAGAGAAACTTCTGTTAGATACAGGGATCTGGAGCAACTACTTTTTACTTTTTTTAGTTGCTCCGCTCCAACTCCGCTCCGACACCTAAGTACTTGCTTCAACTCCGTTCCAGCTCCACTCCGTGCTCCGAATACTTTTAATAGGAATCATATTATTTATGATCTTTATTTATTTAATATATTAATTTTATTGATATATTATACATATGGTAAAAAATTATAAAAGTTTATTTATAGACAATTTATTTATTTTTAACATATTTAATATTTAATATATATGTACATATCATGAAAATACATACATATGAAGATATAACTATACTAAATGGTGCGCACATGGTTGTCCCAAACTACCACAATAACAAGAATAGAGAAAATAATCAGGAATATAATTTGATCACGATGGAAAAAAAAAAAAACGCGCACTCATATTCATTTGTACAAATGATAAGTGAAAAACGTAGGTATATAAAACAAAATATTTAATTGTAAAAATACATAAATATTGAATACATACAAATAATATAACCAAACTACATAAAGCGCCACATGTCAAATGATTAAAAAAAAATCCATCAAATGTTGAATTTATCATAAATTGAAAAACAAATAAAAAAAGCATTCATTTAATTTTTAAATTCTGGCAAAAGTGGGAATTCTCGACGAGGCGAAGACCACTAGGCTCGGTCGACCCGCTCCTTCCTCTCATTGGTTGCTCTTTGCGACTACTCTAGTATTGCCGTGCCCTGAATTAACTCGACTTTTACCTGATGAAATACTCCAACATATACTGCCTGATTCGCATATAATTTCGGACGGTCGGGCAGATTAGCACCCTCCGATAGCATACGAATACCCCTTGAAACTTTTTTGTGGGATTCTATTGTATCTCGTGTGCATTTTTTATCATATGTATTTGAATAAAATTAATAAATAAAATGATTCCTTTTAAAACTATTCGTAGCACGAAGCGGAGCTGGAGCAACCCAAAAAAGTGGTTGCTCCAGATCTCTGGTTTATTGTTGTTTAATCCTGTTGAAAGACAGTTTCATAAACATAAATTGGAAATCAGGAGTACATACATTCGCCAGAACAAATGACAATGCCTATTGGATGTAATTATCTATCAAAATCTTACCAACATTGTGTTGATATCAACCAAATAGTAATACTGGCCATTCGTCAAAATAAAACTTACGATTTTACATTTATACTCTCCATTTACGTTTAAATACTGACTATTTAATATAAATACTGACTTTCAATTATTAATTCTGATCCATGGATATTGATCGTTCAATATAAACACTGGCCATTTAATATAAATACTGATCTTTCTTATTTAAATATTGAAAAAAATAAGCCTAAAAATAGTCTAAATATAAAGAAAAATAGCTTCGGAATCAGCGGCGTATTACTGAACTGGTTTCGGAGCTATTTGTCCAGTAGTCATTATCAGTTAAAATCGGTCATTCCAAATCTTATTCACTTAACCCAATCAGTGGCGTTCCTCTGGCGTGACATAATAAACATATTGTAAACGGTGCATCGTTTGACATAATTGGTTTCGAGGATTATCTCCAGGCAATCGGCTAACAATGGAATCTTGCCTTTAAAAGCAAGTTAAAAAACTTGTATTTATTATTTCACCATAAGCACTAGTATTACCGAGCACGTCGTTATCACTACATACATATGTATATTCCGTAGAACTTTTATTAAATTTATTCATGGTGCAAAATATATTTCGCGGTTTTATCACTATATAAAATTATGGTCACCCCACCAAAAACAGCTCCTTAACGCACAATTTGTCGATACCGACTATCCAAATAAAACGGCTCACTCAAATGTAAGAAGCAGATAAAGAATGCAAATATTCATAGAAACAATATCTACGCTAACCCTTTAATGTAATTATCCTATTTATACATTTTCTAGCATAGTGTATCCTTTAAGTGCACTATTGTAAAATAAAACTTTATTTTATAGCCAATTATTCGCAGATACAGTACCTGCAAATAGACAATTATTCGCAGATACAGTACCTGCAAATAGCCACAACCAAAAATAATTGTAAAATTATAAAACCCGAAGTCGAAATCCGAATGAGAATCGGATAATATGAAAACTACGTATTTTACATCACGTG
This sequence comes from Arctopsyche grandis, assembly GCF_051622035.1. Taxonomy (NCBI): domain Eukaryota; kingdom Metazoa; phylum Arthropoda; class Insecta; order Trichoptera; family Hydropsychidae; genus Arctopsyche; species Arctopsyche grandis. Next base: position 30,754,122 of record NC_135356.1, on the reverse strand, counting down.
ACGTAAGCCAAAATGTATGTTTAATTTATAACACCCAATACCCACAATGATGTGTAATCAAACCCCGGTCATTGACCTCGCAACCTCGAATATTATAAATTAAATGTTGTATTGGATTAAAGCCCACTCAAGCAACCGAGCGGCCTAGGTTTGATTCGAGACAACGTATTAATTTTATTTTTCAAATATCCTTGAAATATAATTAATTTAAATTAAAAAATATATCTTTTTTATTCAAATTTCAATTAATTCGCAAACTTTAATGAATGTTTAAAAAAAAAGGACTATTTGAATATTCGACGATGGTTTCACGGCTAAGTCTCTGAACTCGGGTATACTTATAAGAGGATATTTGTGTTCGCCGGTTCGACTGCGAATGAGAATTTATACAAAAGTTTAGGCTATATATCGATTCATTCATAATGTTTGGCTAACGGTGGGACACACACACACACAGATTGCCGTTTTATATATATAATGGTATATTTTTAAGACCGTATAAATAAATAAATAAATATGTATGTACATATTGTCTGGCTATAGTTTCATATTGGGGTAACTTGTGAAGACACTTACATTTGTTTATTAAAATAAAATATTCCAACTATGTATTCAAAATTTATTACAACTATGTAGTAGAGATACATTTCAACTGTAACTTATAAGTAAATAGATAAGAATAAGGACATAACCAAGAATTTTTTTAAGAGGTTTGATTTCCACACAGCCTTGAAACATTGATCTTTTAATTAAAATCAAAATATCATCATTAAAAGAAACACCCGTCCTATATCAGATTTATTATTTTAGAATTTCCTTAATAATAGGTAAATAGTATTTAATTAGTAGTATTCTCTAAATGGTGCCCTTGCAACAGTAGCACTAGTCCAATTCGTGCGTTTTACTTTTTCAACTTTACTTCGTCTCTTGGGCATGGGAGGAGGAGTCGCCACTGAATCGACCGGATCTGAATAATCTCTGACAATGCGAACAAAATCCCGCCCGCGAATTAGTTTATAACGACATCTACGAGTGGATCTGAAAAAATAATTCATATGTACATATAAATTACTATTATAAATGAATTTTAAAGTACCGGAAAAGTGAATTGTCGTAGATTTCAAACCTGCGAAGGGATAAATTTGGTTTTTCTCCATCATCGACGACTCCGACTGACGAACTGGCCACTGCCTCCAGTTCTCGTTTCACATCCATTGTTTCAATTTTATTTTTATTTTTACTTTATCTATGTACGTAGTAACAATAGATGAAGTTTTGTGATCATGCGAAAATTCGAACTCGAGATTTTGACTGATTCGAACTCAGAATCGATTACTGATCACGTTTTAATGATCTAGTTTTTCCTTGACTTGCGGTTGGAGGTGGGGGTGGACGTTGGGGTCGGGGTGGTCTTAGGGTTGCGGGTGGATGTGGACAATGGGGTGGGAGTGCGGCATTCGGAGAAACTGAGCCTGCGACGGGGTATATTTGAGGTTGTGACCACCCCGACTGAAGAACTCGCCACTGGTTCCTGTCCTTCTCGTTTTACATCCATTGTTTCAATTTTATTTTTATTTGTTTTCCTCGACTTGCGGTTGGAGGTGGGGGTGGACGTTGGGGTCGGGGTGGTCTTAGGGTTGCGGGTGGATGTGGACAATGGGGTGGGGGTGCGGCATTCGGAGAAACTGAGCCTGCGACGGGGTATATTTGAGGTTGTGACCACCCCGACTGAAGAACTCGCCACTGGTTCCTGTCCTTCTCGTTTCACATCCATTGTTTCAATTTTATTTTTATTTTTTTTCCTCGACTTGCAGTTGGAGGTGGGGGTGGACGTTGGGGTCGGGGTGGTCTTAGGGTTGCGGGTGGATGTGGACAATGGGGTGGGGGTGCGGCATTCGGAGAAACTGAGCCTGCGACGGGGTATATTTGAGGTTGTGACAACCCCGACTGAAGAACTCGCCACTGGTTCATGTTCTTCTCGATTCACATCCATGGTTTCAATTTTTATTTTTTTATTTTTTATTCCCGACTTAGGGTTAGGGGTGGAGGTGACCATTGGGGTGGGATTGCGGAATCCGTACAGTTCAAGGCTGCGATGGGGTTCATTTAGATCCTCCCCAACATTTTCATTTGTATTCCCAAATTCAGTTGCGACGACCTCGACCGACGAACTTGCCACTGGCTCTTGTTCTATCATTTCAATTTTTATCTTCTTATTTATTCCCGACTTGGGGTTGGAGGTGGAGGTGGCCGTTGGGGTGGGGACCGTTGGAGTTGATTTGGAGCCGAGATTGAGAGAGGCGATGTACTCTTGTTTGGTTATGCGGCATTTCTTGGGCTTTTTACGAAAGGGTATTATTAGGATGGGGCTGGGGATAGGGGATGGAACGTGGACTGGGCTGGGGCTGGGGATAGAAGATGGAACGTGGACTGGGGTGGGGCTGGGGATAGGGGATGGAACGTGGACTGGGCTGGGGCTGGGGATAGGGGATGGTGCGCGGGCTGGGGTGGGGCTGGGGATAGGGGATGGAACGTGGACTGGGGTGGGGCTGGGGCTGGGGCTGGGTTGGAAGGAGGTGACGGAGATTAGGCTGGGGGTGGGAGATGGACTGAGGGTTGGGGTGCGGCGGATGGTGGAGATGGGGTTAAATCTGGGGTAGGGGACGCTATCAAAGGTAACGAGGAAATCCACGAAGGCTTCGACGGTTGCTGGATGATATCTGGAAACCGAGTTGAGCATGGGACAGCGGTATGGCCTGTTATGCCGCCGGTAAATTTTGGTGCGGCTCATGGTCTTCACACAACGAAACCTGAAATGAGAGTAGAAATTGAGTGCAAAGCCATCGCTGATTTTAAACTACTCGGAAGTCGCACAAATGTTGTGCAAGTGAATAAATTGATATAGATATGTAAGGCAACAAATTAAATAGCCAGTATCTCAATCAATCTGTGTAAGTATGTAGTGCGTATATACGTCAATTCAGCTTTTTCTGCCCCCCCGGCAGGAAAATAAATACATACATATGTAGGTCAAGTAGAATGTTTTTTCAAAAATATATTTTTTACATACATATATCATCAAAAATGGAAAATATACTTTGCATACACCTTATTAAATTATGAAAAAAATAAGCTTATTTTTGAAAACAAAATATTATTAAACAGAGAAATTGGAAAAACAAAAGTATCTACAAAAAATATTTTTTGTATCATTTTCATATAAAATATGTGTTTTTTTCATATGACTGTCATATGTTATAATATTGAGTGGTTATAAAGAAATGATAACAACAATCAACTTTATTTTTGAAAAATTTTCAAATTACAATATTCAAATTCTGTACCTCAATCTTCACATCGTCGATAAAAATTGTCAATCAAACTGTATAATTTAACTTAATTTCTACCGATTGCCTTTTTAGTTTATCTATGCACTTAGTAACAATAGATTGCATTTTGTGATTTGAGACTTTGCGAGATTTTGACTATTCACACTATTTTTATTAACCCTTTAAATATGTGTGTTTAAATTCTATTTTTTTAAATTGAAACTATTTTTCATTTTATTTTTTGTTATGGTTTATTGTTGTATTTAATTAATTTAATTTGTTTCGCTGTATTGTATTTATTTTATTTATTTATTATATTTTTATACATAAACGACCGCAAAGACCATTGAACAATAATATTATAAATAGAACAATAAAACAAAAACAAAAAAACACAATTTTAATATAAGAAAAGAAGAGAAAAAATATCAGTTTTAAAACTAATTGAATAAATAAATGAATTAATTAAAACAATAAAATAAAATGCATTAAGTATTTGTATAATAATAATAACTTTTTATTCCAGGCGATAGGGAGAATAGTGCAATCCCCAACGCCCATATAAATAATATATAGATAATAAAATTATTGAAAAATAATAATAATAAATGATAATAATAATAAGAAAAATCAATCAATCAATTGTATATAATTGTAATTATTGTTTATAAATTAATAAGAAATGTATTTTTATTGATTAGCAACGATTTTAATTGAAATACACAAATCGGATTTTCCCGGATTTTCCTCTACGACCCTGAAACCGGGTAAAACCACTAGTATCTATATTATAAGTAATTTTACAATGACATGCTGTCCTTTGACATTTATATACTAAAAGAATATTAAAATACTTACCAGTAATAATTCGAAGTAGGCGTAAAGTTTGCAGTCACAGAAGACGTGGGTTGGATCTCGTTCGCAAGACACGGAAGAACACGGAAGAACACGTCGATCTCGTCCGACGGCCGGCCGCAGACTGACAGCGGTCGCTTTTGGTCCGAACCTCGTGCAACTAAATGTCGGCCATTTCCTTTCACAGCCTAATCATGTTTCGTGTTCATACATTCTACACATGTAGCTCAATTTCCACACTTGTCGTATCCACAAAAACCTCAATAACTACATAATAATAAATTATTATATTAATTACTTACATAATACTAATACATTGTATTTTAGTACAATATCCGCGCATACTAGATTGATCACGGGGATGAAAAAGGAGATTAATAGAGCTCACAAAAATGGTTCAAACTACATGGCGAAGGGTGGCTTCAAACGCACCAACACACCCTTGTGCAATGGGGCGAAAGCTTTACAATTCGAGAGTAACCTGAACAAGAATCACATTTTTACTTACCAGAGCGGAGACATCAATTTTAACTAAAATGGACCCCACTAAATTCTAATATGACAATGATTTTTATTGGTTTCTTCTTGTTTATGAGATATGATCGATTAATAATTGCGCAAGATTTTTGAATTTTGTAACTTTTCATTCACAGCTATTCTTTTTCGGCAACTAATTATTTGGTAGGCTAAAAATAGCTAAAATTAATGCTCAAAATAATGGTCAGTAATTAATAAAATAAGTGATCAGATAAATAATATAAATGATAAGTAAAACCAAATTATAATTATAATTTTTGACATTTGGATGATAGCGCGTCGCCCTGCTACTGTCCAGCTATATGTAGTCTCCTCATGGTCCACACATCGTAGTATCTCTTTTTTTAATTTTATTTCAATATTTTCACAAAAAAAATCTTAGCAGCCAACACTTATTTATTTAAGGGATAGGTTAGGTCACGTTAAGTTAGGGTTGGCTCTATTAATTTAAGATTAGGCTGTTGGGGTCAGTATTTATTAAAGAAAACATATCTTAGCAGCCAACATTTAAGATTAATATGAGGTTGATAGGGTCGGTATTTATTAATTAAAGATTAGGTAAACGTCAACTGACAATTTAGTTATTTTTGTTGATCAAAAGCTGAATAAATTACTGATCAATTAAATACACGGTATTAATAATAAGTTTTAATTTTAAAAAAAATTGTGTCGACAGCAAATATTTTTCATAAGTTGTTAAAGCTGGGTCAAATACATATCCGAGAAAAAGTCAGTACAAGGGAAAAAAAATCAGGAAGCCAGTAGCGTCGTCAGCAAGTGAAAGAAAGCCAGTTGAAAAACCAATTCGAAGTCCAGGAGAAAAGCGAGAAATCAAAACACCAGTGAATGTCAGATATCAGAGGATGGAGAGGGTGTTGCTAGTGACAATATTTCTTTACACTACCGAAAACGATTCGATATGGCAACATTGGCTGTAGGTACGTCATCTGACAGATCTTTTCATTTAATAATTTATCATTTATTTTTAAATCTTATCATTTCGTTTTATATACTGATCATTTTGGTTTAATTACTGCTCATATTATTTAAATACTTATCATTCTATTTAATAACTGATTTCATAGCAACTGATCAATACAAACTGATCATTTATTATATTCACTGATCAATCCATTATTTTTACCTACCAAATGTTTTTTTTACTGATTAAAATGTGAATATTTATTTACTGATCGGTTTAAGAGAGGCCTTATTTTTACATCGTGACTAGTATTTAAAATTGAAAATATATTTTCACTTATCAGGAGATCATAAATCTTATTACTCCTTAATGTGTATCTTGAAAAATATTGATGAAATGATTTTTAATTTCAATTTAGAAAAAAAATTTGGGGGGAGGGGCTTATTCATGTTAGCCCGGGGGCCCGTCTTGGGATGTGCGGGCCGTGATTAAAATTTTTACTTATATAATACTAATTTTGCTGTATATCTCCTAGTTATTTACTAAGCCACAATATACAAAATGTATATTAACACTTAACGTTATTTCAAATAGATTTTTCATAATCCTATAATGCTCTATATCCACATTAACACTACAAAGAGATAGAGAATATCTATATGTATATCTAAAATGGACAATGATCACTACATCATTAACATTAGAATATATGTACATATGTATGTATGTAGCAATCTAACAACAATAAGTATTGCTTAAATAATGCCTACATTAATAAGAAAAAAATGACCACTAAATCAATAGCTATTATAATTAAACAAAGGCGTATTATTTTATGAAGACATAAATTCTGTATATTCTTGTTAAGTTATTTTTTTAAATATACGTTAACAAGATCACTACATATGTATATACTTTAATGCTATATTTCTACATTAACATTATAAAGAAAAAAAAATCACAAAAGATGTAATGAAAATAAAATATAAGTATATCTAATTTTACTGATTATTTAATGAGCAACAATTCCATATGAAATGTACACTGCGTTATTTCAAATAGCGTTTTCATAAACTTGTAATGATCTATATCTACATAAAATTATAAAGACAAAATGAACCATGATCACTAGAACTATTTGAATATATTTTATTTTTTCTGGAGGTGGGAAATCCTCAAAGACACCTACAGTCCAAACCCACTCTCTGGGACTTGTATGTAAGTATTTCTTCAAAGAGTGGGATCCGTTTATTCGTCATCTTCATTCCTCTTTCTTATTTCCCTCATCTTTACATCATAGACCCATATATAGATTTAATAAAAATGCAAATTGGAATTTAAGAACAAATAAATTTTGAAACAGTCATAATACACAATTTAGACGCATTCTTCCGTTCGTCTCACATTCATTCTTCTCTCGTTTTCTTTCTTATATCTACATAGATATGTACATATGTACCAACACAATAACAATAAGAACCTATTACTTAAAAATGAAAATCAAAAGATACAAAATGATCACTAGATCAGCAGGTATTGAAATTGAAATTAAACTAAGATGTATTGTTATTTGAAGACATACATTATGTTTATTCTCATGTTTAGTTAGTTTTATAACGAGAAAAAGTTAGTTAAAAAGTTACATAAGAAAAAGTATGCTAAAAAATATGACCACTCAATCAGCAGCTATTGAGTTTTTTTAAACATCCTCGGTCCGTTTGGCGACACGCTTCGTAAGGGGCAGTATTCTCTGAAACAAAAAGAAATTGTTTGTAATTACAAAGTTAACTGCTCGCAATATGTACATTTTAAGGTATTCTACATGTCTAAACATCTTACATGGTATGTGCATCACTACCAGTCGCTCCACAAGTGGGACAAATAGAACTCCTCAAAATAGGGCACGACAACTTGCCCGTAGGTGACCTCAGATAGTGACTATTATAAAAGAAATAAGACTCGCCGTTCTTGTAGCAGTAGCCGCAGTACATCGGTGTTTTCGGAGGCTCGCCTTTCTGGACCTGATGATTATAAAAATCGGATTACAAATACTTAGATACAAATTTTAGTTTTTGCAAATGTATTTTGTTTTCAAAACCTTGGACTTGTTCTTAGATGAATTTGGATTGAAAGGGCAATTCTTCCTGAAACAAAATGTCACAATTTCCAATTAGGTGCCTAAATTTTATGCTAGAATTCAATCTATGTACCTTAATGAATATCTTACCGGGTGTGGGCGTTATCACCAGTCACTTCACAAATGGGACAAATAATGCTCCGTAGAACTGGACAGGATATATTGCCATTCAATGACCACAACGAATGGTTGTTATAAAGGAGAGACGACTTTCCACTTGCATGACAAAACATGCAATATTCGATATTTAGACAAGGATTTTCCACCGGGAGCTGAAATTTATATACATAATTCAGGTTAAAATCGCTTGGACGCAAATTTGATATGTCTACAAATATTGGTCACGATGATTAGTTTGCCTTACTGCTGACATCGCGGATTTGTCCTTAATGTGGAAAACGCAGAATCCCTCCGCTCTGGCCGACAACACAGTCTGAAATCAATTCAGCGCGAACATGAAACGTCGTTGTGCAAAACGGATCAACGAAAAGTTCGAGCTGGACTAACCTGAGATTTAACCTTGAAAAGTTCGCTTACGTCCTCGTTCGTGGGTTTCCTTCGATCAGCAAAATAAGTGACCCCGGCCACTGGAACGGATGATTCGAATGACGATTGGAGTGGGTGATGTGAAGGGTTTCTGCGGCAATTCTCTGGACATTGACAACAGCAAGGCCGTTCGAACGAGCGTGCAGAAAGCAACGTGCAGACAGGCAGCGTGAGGTGCGGCCGTAACACTCAAATGTTCGTCCAGCTTTTTGAAATATGCACAAAAATCATCGTTCATCACATGATCGAGCTTTTATTCATCACATCACAATTTATACATCACAAATACTCGAGTTCATATGTAGGTACAAATAATTGCAGTATCCTGTCGAAAATTCTCACTTTTGTCAAAAAATATATATAACATCTTAAAACAAGGAAATATTGATATTTTCAAGCTGGAAGCCTTTCATTGACCACTACTGTACGTATAATTTTGCTTTATAAATGTTGTACAAACACATTCAAACGCACAATATCTAATGCTATCTAAACACTATTTGCAGAAAATTCAAAGGAAAGATGAGTTGAGAGGCATTAAATTCGACGATCCATCCTCCAATTGGGCGAACATCCTGTCCGGCCATCTCTATTTGGGCCTGCCAATCTGCTAGACCCTTTTGTGTCGAAGGACAGCCCTCTTTTTACAGTGTCCTGATTGACCAAACGCCAGATGGAATCCAGCCAGCCGACGATGATGCTATTTGACTAAATCTTCCTATTGTCATACAAATATCGTCATCTTCAGTCATTTATCATTCACTGCTGGATGAAAGCCTCTCCAACACGCTTCCACTCGTCTTTGTTTTGCGCAACTTTCATCCATTCCACCTCAGACATTTTTCTAATTTCGTCTACTCATCTTCCCCGCAGTCTTCTTTTTACCCTTTTGCATTCTCCCGGGTACCATTCTAGCACTTCTTTTGTCCACCTTTCGTCTATTCTTCTAGCCACGTGGCCCGTCCATTGCCATTTCAATCGCCTCACTCTATCCACTATATACATAACCTTCGTCATACTTCTCACCCAAGTATTCCGTTTCCTGTCTTACTCGTTATGCCAAGCATACGTTTCATACTTCTTTGATTGTATCTTTTTCTTTAGGCAAAGTGGCATTTTCGATATGTACTAACAAGCTAATTTAAGAAAATTTAATAAAGAGCTTTGACTTTGACTTTGATTTGAAACTATCTTTCAATTATCTACAAGCAAAAAGCGGTAAAAGTGAAAACCCTCGACAGGGCGGAGACCGCTTGGTCAGAAGGGAGGCTCGGTTGACCCGCTCCATCCTGTGATTGGCTACTCTTCGCGATGCCAATAGTATTGCCGTGCCTTGAATTAACTCGACTTTTACCTGATGAAATACTCAGACATATAATGCCTGGTTCACATATAATTTCGGACGGTTGGGCAGCGTACGGAAATATTCCACATGCTGTGAATGGAATGTACACGCATTCGTTTGTGGCTCAATAAAAATGCATCTAAATATGAATCAAAACGGGCATATGTGCATACGCGTTTAAAAAGGACACTGGAGTGGCTTTAAAAAGGAGACTGGAGTGGTCAGTGTTCGCCAAGTAAGCTGTTTTGGGGCGTAGCTTATATTTTGGGCGTGAACCTTTTTTTTTTTGACTAATGAAGGACGAATGCCAGTCAAGAAACTGATATTGTTCTCGGATCTTTTGAAAAAAAAAACTGCAATGAATACCTTTGGAATTTTATTACCTGCTATGCCCACTTATTATGACAAAGCTTCGGTGCGACCCTGCGCACCATTGTTCATTTTTATGGTGAACCTTTGTTTTTGCTCTCTAGCTTTGTAGTTTACCCTCTTTCCTGGAAAATAGCCCACAATCTCCCACTTATTGTATTGATATTCTCAAGTAAATTTGTATTAGTAAGCGCTTGCCAAAAATTGATTATGCATATGTATATGTGCAAAGGACAACAATATTAGACGAAGTCCATATAACTATGTACATATGTACATATACATATCTGCCTATATGTATTCTTAGAATGGAATGCAAAACCCGGTAATAAATTAACGTTTGTTGTACCAATGGCACAATTTATATTTTTAACGTAAAACGAACATGATAGAATAGATAACATTAATGCAAGTACACAAGCAAATTTAATATAAATATAAATTAGCTTATTTGAAAATAGTGTATATGTAAATGAGACTTTTAGATATAATTTTTATTACTGAATGCACCTATTCACAGATGTTACACGAGCGCAAACTAACCAGTAGATTCTGTGACAGAATCACTAATAACCATACTAACACACTTGTGAAGTGTCTCGGTGATTACGACAAAATTCCTATACCCTTCAGGTATAAACGCAGATTACCGATGCATAATCTGCTTTAGATCATCGACTTTAGAAAGTCTTTAATTAGAGAAATATAGAGCACCCCAATCATTTGTACCCATGGGCGCCCGCAGGGGGGGGGGCAAGGGGGGGCATTTGCCCCCCCTGGATTGATTGAAAATAGTCAAATAATTTTACTTTTATTTTAAATCACTTCGTGTTAGCATAAAGAAAGTGTGGAGAGACAGAACGTTAACTCCTGTCTGTAAAAATCGGAAAACGGATGCTGTTGCTTGTTCATATGCAGCAGCAACGCTATCACCAGAACCAGACCCTGACAAGCTTGAAAGTTGAGATACTAGGTTAACCTATGACATTGTAAAATCTACTACGAAGATTCCTATCGATCTTAAGCTTAAGCATCGTTTGCTAACTGATCCATACAAGCCTCACCCGTCATATGATTTTGAAGGCGACATGTCAGGAAGTGGAAAACGTTGTTTCAGGAAATCTTGGCTAACCCAGTATACTCCATGGTTATCATTAGAGGTAGGATAGTCACAGTGCTATCCATTATTCCATTGTTGTAAATCCTTTGTAAAAAAGGTTCGGCAAACCTTTAACAATGCATTTACAACCTTTGACAATACGCGGCACCTTCTGGGTCCGGTGACTAGTTATCATATTCACCTAGGTTAAAAGGTGCTTTTTGCATTTTCTGTGTTTTATTTCCGCAACCGGTTCAAAGATGAATTCATGGTGCCTTCATTACTACTCCTTGTACAAAGTACAAAGATTTTAATGAATTTGCCAAAAACCATACCAGCTCAGCATGGCATCGTGGTTCTCAACAAGATACTGAACACTTCGCGTCAACCATTGGAGATCCAAATAAGGATATTATTTGTCAGATATGTAGATAATTCTGTAAAACGAACTATTGAAGAAAACAGAAAGAAACTGTATCCTATTATTTCAACAATCTTATTTTGCGGAACAAATGATTTGGCAATTCGAGGGAAAGATAGCACCAAAGGAAATGTCGAACAACTATATACGTATCGAATTTTGACAATCGAGACAGTATTTTGAAAAACCATTTTGATAAAGCTGCTGGAAATGCACTGTTACGCCTACATAAGTCTTTATTTGTTTTATGTTAGCTGTATTCTATTCCCACGACCTTTAAATCAATCTGCGAGACGAATTATGTTTCCCCCAAAAATATCAAAGCCCTTCTTAAGCCTGCACAACAAATTGCGTGCATCTACTCAGCCATTTCTCGATACATTCAAGACACATATGTTAACACTAAAAATATCGTTTTTCAATTAACTTTATCGCTTTTCTGCATTATTCTCACGACTCTTAATCCGCACAACGAATTGCGTGAAATCTACCCTCAAGGGATACATATGCAAACACTAAAAATATTGTCTTTAATTAGTTTACCAGCATTTTTCACACGACTCGACTCGAATCGTATTCCCTCAAAAACCCTTTTAAAGCTGCGTAACTAATTGTGTGAAAACCATTTCTCGATACACTCAAGGGTCAAAGTATTAAAGTCTTAAGATATTGTTTTACTTAACTCGAGTTCCCCCCTATTTTATCACGAACTATGATTGGTCCAAATTGTTACGTCTATTAAATATATACTGATGTTAAACATATGGAACGTGACTTGCGATCGAACCGTCTGACTTACAACCGAACCGTCTCTTACTAATCACTGACTTACAATTGAATCTAACTAGTGACTCGCGATTAGACGACTTAACTAGTAAACTACTAACTAGTAACGTGTAATACTAACTAATCTCGTGTATACTTACTACTATTAAAGAAGATAATCATCTTATAAAATAAAGTGAGTTTTATTTACGGAGTAGCGTTCCGCAAAAACGCTTGGTGGCAGCGGAAATATTAATAACAACAAAATACACATCACCCACGAATGTAACAGCACGTTACACATCACACCGAACGCAGAATGATTTGATCAATTTATCTGAACAAGCTCTGCGAGAAGACTGTCCTTTCGTTCACCATACAAATACACTACAGTAAATTAAAACAACATTACTAAAAATATTTTGCCCCCCCTTAGAAAATGTTCTGCGGGCGCCCATGTTTGTACCCACATATGCACTCAAGTAATGGTGATGTCAGATAAAAGCTCGATCATGTGATGAACGATGATTTTTGTGCATATTTCAAAAAGCTGGACGAATATTTGACGTTGCTTGCTGCACGCTCGTTCGAATGGCCTTGCTGTTGTCATTGTCCAGAGAATTGCCGCAGAAACCCTTCACATCACCCACTCCAATCGTCATTCGAATCATCCGTTCCAGTGGCCGGGGTCACTTATTTTGCTGATCGAAGGAAACACACGAACGAGGACGTAAGCGAACTTCTCAAGGTTAAATCTCAGGTTAGTCCAGCTCGAACTTTTCGTTGCTCCGTTTTGCACAACGACGTTTCTTGTTCGCGCTGAATTGATTTAAGACTGTGTTGTCGGCCAGAGCGGAGGGATTCTGCGTTTTCCACATTAAGGACAAATCCGCGATGTCAGCAGTAAGGTAACTAATAATCGTGACCAATAGAATTTGTAGACATATCAAATTTTCGTCCAAGCGATTTTGACCCCAATTATGTATATAAATTCCAGATTCCGGTGGGAAACGATAGGCTGCACCTCGCGTATTGTTCCTTTTGCCACAGAGGTGGAAAGCCGCCTGTCTTCTATTATGGCCATTCGGTGAGGACATCGAATTGCAAGTTTAGCTGTCCAGTCTTACGACGGATTGTGTGTCCCATTTGTGGAGCGACTGGTGATAACGCCCACACCCGGTAAGATATTTTATGATGTAAACTAAATTCTGGCAAAAAATTAAGGTAAGGAATTGGTTTGTTACATTTTGTTTCAGGAAGTTTTGTCCTTACAACCCAGAGACACCCAACAGCACGTCCAAGGTTTTGAAAACTAAATATACCTATTTGCAACACCTAAAATTTGTATCTGAGCATTTGTAATCCGATGTTTATAAACATCAGGCCCAGCAAGGCAAACCTTTGAAAGCGCTGATATACCGCGGCTACTGCTACAACAACGGCGAGGCTAATGTCATCTATAATACACACGATCTGAGTTCACCTACGGGCAAGTTAACATGTCCAATACTGAGGAGATATGTCTGTCCCATTTGTGGAGCGACTGGCGATGATGCCCATAGCAAGTAAGATATACATAGATATGTAGAATACGTTAAAATGTATGTACATAATGCGAGGACTTAAATATGTAATTACAAAAAAAGATTTTTTCCTTTCAGAAGCTACTGCCCCTCTGCTCGAAATCCATTACCAAATGAGTAAACGACTGAGTGATAATTTTTTTGCATATACCTACTTTTTCTTTCAAATTTTAATGTATGTAGGTTCGAGTTTATTTTTCAATTCCTACATACTCTTCATATCATAAAAATGTATAATGGATATATGTATGTATATTTTTGTTTAATGATCGTTGTAAAGTTCAAGTATATACATTTTTTGTTAATGTTAAAAACATTAATTCAACATAATAATGTATGTCTTCATAAAATAATATCACTTAAGTGGTTGGTACATATTGTATGTAGATAGATATGTATATTCTAATAAATTAGTTACTGATCTAGCGATCACTACATTTTGTTTTTATTTATTTATTATTTTACCATGATGAAATGATGAAAAACTACTTAACTCGAGATTTTGACTGATTCGAACTCAAAATCGATCACTGATCACGTTTTCATGATGTAGAAAAAATGTGTGTCTGTGTATTTTGGAAATTTTTTGAACACCGCTAAACCTATCGAACTGAAACTTAGTATCGGTTACTGAAACTTTTATCGATACGACGTAAATTTTTTTCCAGTTTTGTTAAATCCGAGCCCTCCATTTGAACAGTTTTAGAAAAAAAAAATTTTCAAAATATGTAAAAAAAATTAAAAAAGTGATGTGGTTTCAATTAAAATCGGTGCTAGTTGATAAAAATATATGTCATATATAAATACAATACAGTGAAAAATGAAATTAATTAAATACAACAATAAACTATAACAACAGATAAAATGAAAATTTAAATAATTAAAACATTGTATACACACGGTAAAAAATAATTTAATTTTAAAAAATTTATGCTGTCATACGTGAAATAAAAATTAAACATATAACATAAAAAAAACCATAAAATATCAACTTATATTATTTATGGAAAAGAAGGTACATAGTAGGTAATATCTATTGAATTTGGGATTTTTTTCTGTGAGAGCTTTATAAAATGTCTCTATATATATCTACATATACATACTTATTTTTTATTACTTATGTATATTAATTCTCGAAGTTGATAAAAAGTATCATTCAGGCTAAATATGAGGGTGAAGTTAGCTGAAGATAGCTGAAATAAATTATCTAGGTCTCTTAGAAAGATATTATATTTATTTATTTGAGAATACATGGTATTAATTATATTGTATAATTGTTATATATCATATCATATCTTACTTTTTTATAATATAATATATTATTATAAATTAGGGTTTCCAACAGAACATATTCTCTTTATGACAAAATTCTTCTCTCAGAACATTTCCCTCTTTTGTCAAATATGTATGCTCAAAATGTTCTTTTTTGATTTAGCCCACTTTTAAATATTTTGTAATGGTTAAATATGGATTTACAATTATTTTATAATATAGTAATGTTTAATTTGAAAAGTTTGAATTGCAAATGTTATAAGAAATTTGAAAATGCTTATGTCTAACCAACATTTTATTAAATTTGAGTTTCTATTAAATTCATTATTAAACTAACACTGACAGACTACCTGCTGTTTGAGCTGTTGTTAACAACTCTGAAGTTATTTTGAAAAGCTACCAAGTGGTATGTTAAGGTAATGACACATTTTAAAAAATAAACAAAATACCATTATTTTTATTTTATATTTATTTTTTAAGAAAAATTATAATATTTCATGAAAGCTTTAATGAAAATAAAATAAGTGCACATGTAATTTTGCCTGTTATCCTTTAATTTTTAAGTAAGCAATAATAAAAAAATATTATATTAACACTCTTAAGATATTGTAAATGGAGATTTAATATTTTATCCTATAATCCTATAATGCTCTATATCTACATACATTAACACTATCAAGAAAGAAATATACCTAAATAAAATAAACAATGATCACCATTTCTGTATATGTATATACATAGATATTTTGTGTATTTTTATATGAAGTTATGTTTTTCCTGCATCCATTTCATTATTTCCAGAACAATGGGGCAGTACTTTCTGAAATAAAATGTCATAGTTTATAATTAGTAAAGCAAGAAATAAATAAGTAGCTCTTAAAAATTGAAATCATACCTACATTAATATTAACAAGAAAAACTTCGTGGAAATTCGAATATGATGTATTATTACTAAGATGTATTATTTTATAAAGACGTAATCATGTGGAAAGTTATGTTCCTAGTTCAGAACATCAGTTTTTTTTGTACAATGTCTTTTGGACCATCGGGCAGTACTTTCTGAAACAAAATGTCATAGTTTATATGTAATTACAAAGTTAGTAAATCCCCCAATTAAATTTTAAGGTAAGCTATGTCTTACTTAGTATGAGCCTTAGTTTTTGCATTGACTGGACAATGTTTCCTAAAACACAATGGCACAATTTCCAATTACAATCCAAGTCTTTACATTAACATAACATTAGAATTGAAGATAATCTGTATCTTACACAGTGTGTGCGTTGTCACCAGTCGCTCCACAAATGAGACACACAATTTTGCGCAAATTTGGACACGTTATCTTATTGATCGGTGACCTTATGGTATGACTATAATAAACCGCAGACGGCTCTCCATTGTTACGGCAAAACCCGCAATAAGGGACTTCAATCGGGACCTTAAACTAACATATATAAATCAGGTTTAAAATGCTTCAATAAAAATTTTAGGTGTTGATCATGTCTAGTTTCCAAAACCTCAAATATCCTCGAATCGTTTTGTGATATTTTTGGAAATCCAGGGCAATACTTTCTGAAACAAATTGCCATAATTTGCAATAGAAGAGTCTTTATATTAATTAACATTGGATTTTAAGATTATCTATGTATGTCTTACTCTTCGTGGGCGTAATCTCCGGTTGCCCCACATTTAGAACAAATACATACCCGTAGTTTGGGGCACAATGTCACGTTCAACGAATAGTTTTGCGAGTGAGAATAGCAGTACCAAATCGGTTCTCCATTATACGAGCAAAAACGGCATGGCTTGTGCTCCAACCAAGTGTTTGTACAGTAGAACTAAAATGCACATAAATGGTTAAGATGTTTTTTTTGTTTTGATGTTGACAAATTTATGGTAATTTATGGTTAGACTAGTTAAATTTTGCATGATGCTGCACTACTCATGCACACATCCTCATTCGTAGTTTGAAGATTAATTTTAAACAACGCTCAACCTGCATCTCCTTAGAAATTTAATAAATATCAATATCAATAATTTTTTAAAATGTTCATTTGACAAGATGAGAGTAAAATTAAACTACCAATGAGTGTTGCCAACTTAAACTGGTCTAATCATGAATGACGCTAAAGCGATAAATTACGACAAATATTGTTCATGATTAGTTTTCCTTACCAATGCCATCGCAGGTTTGTCTGGGAAGCTTCCGAATTCGTAGATTAGATGAATGCACAATATGTATGGTTGTCTATGTCCTATGAATTATGTACTTCGCTCTGGTCAAGGACCTGGTGGATTTGTCACGTCTCTATTATAGTCTGAAATCAATTCAGCACGAATATGAAACACAGATGTCAAAAATTGATCAAAGAAAAACAATGAGCTGGACTAACCTGCGATTCTTCGCCGTTGGAGACTTTAACCTTGAAAAGTTGGTTTTCCAAACCGGCCGTATTTCAAGCGGGTCAACGTCCTAGTTTGTGTGTTTCCTTCGATCAGCAACCCCCGGCCACTGGATCGGATGATTCGAATGACGATTGGAATGATTTGAAGGGATTCACCGACAATTCTCTGAAGGACAGCACGAGCGTCCAGCGAACACGCGGGACCAGGCTGGCCACTCTCGAGACAGAAGAGTGGTCGTAACACTCGAATATCTGTCTAGCTTTTCGAAATACGCACATCGAAATTATTCTCGTAATAGTGTACTTGTATTCGAGATTTTTATTTTAACTTGTACGTGATATGTTAAAAAAATACAAATTGTGCAATAGGTACAATACACGTTCAATTTATTACCGTATTGTGCTTACATAGGGTTGTCAGGCGTGCCGATTAATCGGGATTGTCACCAGTTTTAAGTCTGGTGTCCCGGTGTCCCGAACAAACCTCTCGGGACGCCCAAATGTCCTGGTTTACTACTTTTTAAATTCCTACAGAAGTTTTTAACTCAGCATTAAACTATAAACTATAAACAAAAAGTCGGTAAAAGTCAGACTCGAATATCCGTCCAGCTTTTTGAAATATACACATTGAAATCATCGGTCTTCACGTGATCAAGCTTTTATCTGACATCACAACTACTCGAGTGCATATGTAGGTAAAAATAATTGGAGTACCTACTCTAAATTTCTTATCTCATTTTTGTTATTTTGTTATTTTTTGAAACTGTGAATTCCTTCGGCAATTACTTAGATGCCACTGACCACAACTATGCTGAAGAAAGTTATAATTAATCAGACTCATTACTAATGTTTTCAAATAAACTAATTTATGTTTGTATTATATCTACTTATAAGTACATGTATTCGAGATTTTTATTCTTGTAATTTTTATGTAAAAAAAAAAACCAAATTGTGCAATATGTAGGTACAATAAACGTTCAATTTATTTCCATGTTGTGCTTACATCTATGTAAGGTACGTATGTAGAATATAGAACCCCTGATCTCGGCCCAACCCCTGATTCCATACCCACCACTGACTCTACCCCAACACCACCCTACCCCCCCTACCGTTGGGAATAGGGGAAGGGGTGGTGTTGGGGTAGAGTCAGCGATGGGGGTGAGATCAGAAGTTGCGATGGAGGTGGTATCAGTGCTTGTGCTGCTCACCGGCACCTTTTCTTCGTCTTTCGTTTCCTTTTTTACTACTTCTCCCGACTCGTGGTTGGGGGCTGGGTCGCCAGTTATCTTGAGGATAGCGGAAGGGGTGGCGTTGGTGGTAGAATCAGCAGTGGGGGTAGGATCAGGATTAGGGGTGGGGGCGGCGTTGGCGGAAATATCAGTGATTGGTGCGGGATCGGTGGTGGGGGTGGATTTAGGGGTTGGGGCGGGATCAGGTACTGGAATGTTTATATAACGAACAGGAATTTTAACTGTAAAATAACCGAAATTATTTTTTGATAATAAAACAACAAAATTTGAACAATTTTACATGACCCGAAAATTTAGCAATTGTATACTAAACAGTTACTAAAATTCCATAAGTATTCATGGCAGTTATTTCTTTTCAAAACATGCGAGAATAATATTATTATTATAATTAGACTTATTATTATTATTATTTATTATTTTTATTTGTTATTATTATTTATAATTATTATTATTATTTGTAATATTTATATATTACTTATGTATTTATTTTTTTATTTTTGTTTACTATTTTTCAATACTCTTTTTAATATCATCATTATTATTATTATATCAGTTTCTTAACCCTTTCAGTGCTGACATGTTTTCTGTTGGAAATTTCGCTAATATTTCCCACTAGAATTATTTAGAAATCCAATAGAACGTGATGCGAAGTTTCAGTGTATTGATAGGACTAATTACATATGTGTGTATGTTACGGTCAATGTATTAAATTACCGATTGATATGATAAATAATAATCTGATAATATGATAAATAATAAACCCAATTAACCCTTGACGAGTGCTGACGTCTTTCCTGTCGAAAGCCCGCCACGCTTAACATTTCCAACTAGAATTATTTAGAAATCCAATAGAAAGCAGGTATAAAATTGAGGCTAATCCAAACAAACCAAACCAAAGTACCGCCGAGTATTTCGATTTTTGTAAAGGTGTATTTAGACTCTCTAATTTATCTTGCAACAATATAAACTAAATAAAAGAAGTCTATTAATGAATGTATTTTTCCAAAACTAGTTGCATCTTCTTTATTGTAATGCTCACAATATAAATGCCAAGCCACAATCTAAAATACTCAGCAGTGAGGGATTACCATCGGGAGATTCTGCTATGGTTATAAATTCAGAAATTCCGATGTAAACCAGTCTTTCTGAACATTGACACGGATTACACGACCCATGTTCAATGCATTTTTTCAATACTACCTGGAAAGGCTTAGCGAGTAGTATTTTTGTTTATTTTTTTACATACTCAAAATACAATGCCTATCGGCGTATTTCAGGCTCATTGATCGGCGTTGGTCAGCATTCAAAGGGTTAACTGGTATTCGTTGTATATTAATCGAAATAAAAATAGGTTCACACCCGATATGTATTTAAACTCACATGGCGAACACTGCCGTAACTGTTACGGCCTCTGATCTCGTTTGACAGCTGTCAACTTCACATGCTTACATATATTGTTTCTATTTTAATCATGGCACGGGGGACAGCCATGGCTTTAGCCCGTGGGGCCCAGCTCGCTAAGGGACCCAGCACCGAGATCATTTTTTTTTATTTGCTACGAACTTGAGAATTGTCTTTTGTCTTCGTACTTCGTAGATACCTTAGCTATTATTTTTACACCATGACTTTTATTTGAAACTTATTGGTAGCGGTATCTACCGCGGTATTTGATAGATCAATCAAATACCGCGTGTTCGAACGCCATTACTCATACGTACGATCTGCGGTATTTGATAGATTAATCAAATACCGCGGTAGGCACCGCTAGTGTTAACGCTACCATTAAATACTAGTGGTTTTACCCGGCTTCGCTCGGTCTTTGTAATATAACCCGCTTAAAAATGGCCAATCTCATAGTTAACAATTTATTTGAATAGTTTTGTTTTATTCAAATTTATTTGAATATTCATTTGTTTTTGTTTTATTAAATTTAACGTCACGGATTCTATGAACCAACGATAGTTACATACATACAAAGTCTCTTTCGAAATTATATATTAGATTATACCAGATTATACCACCCCCAGGCCTTCGCCCCTGGCGCCCCCGCTGCTTCCGGGGCGAAGGCTTGTCTCCCGTCCCCATAACGTCATGGAAACTTTGACTTGACCCATTTTAGTAAAAAAAATATTTTCAAAATATGTAAAAAAAAAGTGATGTGGGTATTTCATTTAATATCGTTGCTACTTAATAAAAATATATTTCATATTAATTTATATACATAAATACAATACAGTGAAATAAATGAAATTCATTGAATACAACAATAAACTATAACAATGAAAAATTAAATAATTAAAACATATTTATACACACGTTAAAAATAGTTTCATTTTTAAAAAATAATGCTGTCATACATGAAATAAAAATTAAATATATAATATTATATTACCGTAAAATATCAACTTATATTATTTATGGAAAAGCAGGTACATAGTAGGTAATAATCTATTGGCCCCGTCCACATACACGATATTTCCATATCCAGTTCCCATATTGCAACCTGTGGTTGCAATTTAGGAACTGGATATGGAAAATATTGCAAATATCGGTAGTAGATATCGTGTGTGTGGTCGGCGCCATTAAATTTGGGATGATTTTTTTTGTGAGAGCTTTTTAAAATGTCTCTATATATGTACATATACATACATATTTTCCTAAAGTCGAAAGACAAACGGATACAAAATGTATAAGTATATTTCTGTCGGATTATTCTAGGAATAGCACGTGCATCAAATTTGCAATCTTAAGTAAAAAGCTTCATAGCAAATTTACAAATTTCCGTACGCTGCCCAACCGTCCGAAATTATATGCGAACCAGGCAGTATATGTCGGAGTATTTCATCAGGTAAAAGTCGAGTTAATTCAGGGCACGGCAATACTCGCAAGTACTCACAAAGAGCAACCAATGACAGGAAGGAGCGGGTCGACCAAGCCTCGCTTCCGAGTCTAGAGGGTCCACCCTGTCGAAAATTCTGACTTTTACCGACTTTTTGTTTATAGTTTATGTTAATGCTGAGTTAAAAACTTCTGTAGGAATTTAAAAAGTAGTAAACCAGGACATTTGGGCATCCCGAGAGGTTTGTTCGGGACACCGGGACACGATACTTGAAACTGGTGACAATCCCGATTATTCGGCACGCCTGACAACCCGATGTAAGCACAACACGGTAATAAATTGAACGTTTATTGTACCTATTGCACAATTTGTATTTTTTTAACATATCACGTACAAGTTAAAATAAAAATCTCGAATACAAGTACACTATTACGAGAATAATTTCGATGTGCGTATTTCGAAAAGCTAGACAGATATTCGAGTGTTACGACCACTCTTCTGTCTCGAGAGTGGCCAGCCTGGTCCCGCGTGTTCGCCGGACGCTCGTGCTGTTCTTCAGAGAATTGTCGGTGAATCCCTTCAAATCATTCCAATCGTCATTCGAATCATCCGATCCAGTGGCCGGGGGTTGCTGATCGAAGGAAACACACAAACTAGGACGTTGGCCCGCTTGAAATACGGCCGGTTTGGAAAACCAACTTTTCAAGATTAAAGTCTCCAACGGCGAAGAATCGCAGGTTAGTCCAGCTCATTGTTTTTCTTTGATCAATTTTTGACATCTGTGTTTCATATTCGTGCTGAATTGATTTCAGACAGTGTTGGACATAAAGACGACGAATCCACTAGGGCCTTGTAGACGTGACGAATCCACTATCGAATATACCCACCGTGAATAAGAAAGCAATTGCGATGGCATCGGTAAGCGAAACTAATCAAGACCAATATTTGTCGTAATTTATCGCTTTAGCGTCATTTATGTTCAGACCAGTTTAAGTTGACAACACGCATATCTACTCACTACATACATACACTCATTCGTAGTTTGACACTTGACACGCTCCGACTTTTAACTAGTCTAAACATAAAGAATACTATATAACGATAAATTACCTATTTAAAAAAAAACACAACCATGCATGTGCATTTTATTTAAATAGTACCTCTTTTATACCACAAAACGATTACTAAGGTTTGATAAACTAGACATGATCAATATTTGTCAACGCCTAAAATATTAGTCGAAGCATTTTAAACCTAATTTATTTATGTAAATTTTAGGTGGCGGGTGGAGCCTCTTTTTGCGGGTTTTGCCGTAGTGGTGGAAGGTCGCCTAGCATTTATTATAGTCATACCCTAAGATCACCGACGGGTGTGTTGACGTGCTTTAATTTGCGAAAATATGTGTGTCCCATTTGTGGAGAGACTGGTGACAATGCGCACACGGTGTAAGATACAGATTACCTTCAATTCTAATGTTATATTTATGTAAATATTTGGATTTTTAATTGGT
Organism: Arctopsyche grandis; assembly: GCF_051622035.1. Classification (NCBI taxonomy): domain Eukaryota; kingdom Metazoa; phylum Arthropoda; class Insecta; order Trichoptera; family Hydropsychidae; genus Arctopsyche; species Arctopsyche grandis. Next base: position 30,730,941 of record NC_135356.1, on the reverse strand, counting down.
AATTGTGACATTTTGTTTCAGGCAATATTGTCCAGCCAATGCAGAAGCACCAGAACACAAACGGAATAAGTTCATGACGAGCACTGAAAGTGTATGTACATACATATATAGAAATGATCAATATTTGTAACACCCAAAATGTTTATCCCATTTATATAAATTTTAGGTCTTATTTTGCGGCTATTGCTATAACAACGGGATGCCCAGTTCCATCTTCAATGGCCATTCACTGAGGTCATCTACAGGCAAGTTAACATGTCCAACTATGAGGACATATGTCTGTCCCAATTGTGGAGCGCGTGGTGATAGGGCTCATTCCATGTAAGACATTGCTTACCTTAAAATGTAATGCGAGGGTTTAGCTTCTTTTTAATTATAAACTATGACATTTTGTTTCAGAAAATATTGCCCATGGTCCTAAAGGCTTTGTGCGAAATGGACCAAGGATGTTCGAAAAAGTAGACAAAACTTTCCACGGAATTTTCTTCATAAAATAATACACAGATATTAGTTTTATACCCAAGTACCAACTGAATAGGTGATACTTTTTTTCCACGTATTTTTTCTTGTTAATGTTAATGTAGGTATGATTTTAATTTTTAAGAGCTACTTCTCGTAAATTATATAATACATAATTAAAGCCCGGACCCTAAGGGGGCCGTTTATTGTTCAAATGTTGTAAATGCATTGTAAAAGGTTTGCCGAACCTTTTTTACAAAGCATTTACAACAATTGAACAATAAACGGCACGCTTCCGGTCCTTGCTCTATACATAAGTACATCTTAGTTATGTAGATATCTATTTACATTTCAATGTTTATTGTTCTTGTGATCATTATCTTTTTTGTATGTGTTTTTCTAATTAATGGTAATGTAGGTATGATTTAAATTTTTAAGAGCTACTTGTAAATTATATAATACACAAAAACGATCTAGTTATTGTAGTAAATTTCCAATTGCTACTTTACTATTGATAATTATATTTTTTCCAATTATTGTTAGTATAAATATGATTTGAATTTTTAAGAGCTACTTGTTCATAGTATAATATGTACATAACTACATCTTAGTTATGTAGATATCTATGTATATGCCAATAACTGGTACATAGCTGGTGCACAAGTTCCCATTCATTGCAACTATTTCCATTATTTGATATTTAGTGTTTCAATTCCTACTTTACTATTGGTAATTATATTTTTTCCAATTATTGTTAGTATAAATATGATTTGAATTTTTAAGAGCTACTTGTTCATAGTATAATATGTACATAACTACATCTTAGTTATGTACATAGATATCTATGTATATTCCAATAACTGGTACATAGCTGGTGCACAAGTTCCCATTCATTGCAATTATTTCCATTATTTGATGTTTAATGTTTCAATTCCTACTTTACTATTGGTAATTATAATTTTTCCAATTATTTTTAGTATAAATATGATTTTAATTTTTAAGAGCTACTTGTTCATAGTATAATATATACATAGCTACATCTTAGTTATGTAGACATCTATGTATATTCCAATAACTGGTACATAGCTGGTGCACAAGTTTCCATTCATTGCAATTATTTCCATTATTTGATATTTAATGTTTCTTGTTAATTTCCATTAATAATAAGGTTTCCATTAATAATAACGTAAAATTATATTTTGTCATTTTGCCTATTTTAAATAACGAGGTGATAGCCAGCAAAATTAGAGATAGGTATATATTTTATTTTCAATAAAGCTATTGTAACATTTTTCTTGAAAAATAAATGTGAAACAAAAATTAAAGCGTTTTAATTTCTTTTTTAAATATATATTAAATCAACCAGAGAAATACATAAATTGTCTCAATGAACCACTAGCGGCGGATTCATGGTAGTGGCCACCATCCTAGAGGACTACATAATATCGGTCCGTCCTATCGAGAATTCCGACTTTTACTCCATTAAGTATTCATTGCAGTTGTATCTTTTAAAAAGACGCGGGAGCAATGTAAATTTTTTGAGTGTTCATCGTCCTTTAATAGTCGAAAAGAAAGTTCACGCCCTAAAAATAAACGACCCTTCTTGGAGTGCGCTGATTAATGTAGAGTTTTGCGCAACCTCTAATTTGCTACCGTTGAAAATGGCCGAGCAAAAGCTTTCTCTATCTCTGTCTTTGTTGGCTTTATTTACGTGCGTGCGAGCAGTGTATCCGAGGTGTGGGTGTGAGCGGTGTTTTTTGGAAGTAGGCCACAAAACTCGAAAACACTGCTCGCTCGCACGTAAATAAAACCAGCATAGACAGAGATAGAGCAAAGTCTACCAAGCGCCACTGCTGTGCAACAATATCGATTAGTTCGAACCAGTTTTCCCCACGCGAACTCACTTTGGGCGTAGTTATCCTAATGGCCAACTTTTTATCTATCCAGTTAACAGGGGCTTTCAATATAAAATATAATATGTATGTGTTTTGATAAAATAAATTAATAAGTACTATGTATGTATTGTAATAAAATAAATGAATAGCAAATAATTATTTTCATATTATTTATTGCAGATAAGTTTAGTCGAGGAAGTTTATTCCTACATCCATACTTTCGTACTTAGACTTGCACTTACGTTTAACCTTTGAATGCTGACCAACGCCGATCGGCGTTTTGCTGACAAGTCACTTTTGAGCATGTACAAAGTAAACAAGAATACTCCCCGCTAAGCCTTTCCAGGTAGCATTGAAAAACTACGTACATAGTATACTAGTGGTTTCACCCGGCTTCGCTCGGTATTTGTAATATAAACCGTTTAAACATGACTAATCTACATACTAGTATACATTTTATTCAATTTATTTGAATAGTTTTATTTTATATAAATTTATTTGAATATTCATTTGTTTTGTTTTTACATACCTCCTTTTCGCTTTTTATTAAATTAACTGTCACGAACAAACAAACATATGTAGATATATACTGTCTCTTTTGAAATTACATGTATACCAGAATCTGGCGCCTGTGCCCCCGGGGACTATAAATCGAATCGGTGCCTATTAATTAAAAAATAAATAAATCGAATGTGTTGTCTACGAACCAACCAACCGAGGTTACATATATGTATATATATATGCAAAGTCTCTTTCGAAATTATATATTAGATAAAGTAAAAAAGCATTGAACATGGGGCGAATAATCTGTGTCAACCAGTGGCGTAGTGTGAATTCCTGGTGCCCCCCCGCAAAATATTTTAAGGCGCCCCCCTCTCATATAATAATATTATTTACTTACAGCAAAATAACTTTCCAAATTAATAATTTATACCTTACGTAAATTATACGTATCGGTATATGTACCTATATATTTATTTATTCTAAACAGACCATTGTGGCATAACAGGAATTCCTAAAGCGCCACAATGGTCAAAAAATATAACACAAAAAAAAAAAACAAAATAACAATTAAACATAAACATAAATACATCCATACATAAACATAAAAAATAGCATTTAATAATAACAGATAAAGTAAAAATATCAAATAAAATATAACATAAGGAATGCCTTGCACCTACAGCCAGTTTCAATAAATATGTAAGAAACAACTACAAATACAAAACATCCCTGTAAGGCCCAAATGGAAGAGAGTTAATCAAAATTTCACTCATAAATCACAATCAATCATGAAAACAATGATGAGCGCAGACTACCAGATAAATGGGTTAGAGTAATTTCCGACAATTTACGCTCACTAAGGTGGAAAATATCACATTCAGTCTCGGCAGCAACGATTTCATTAAGAAGTCGGATAGCTCTTGGAATAGGAGCCATTCGAAAAAGGACTGTGCGGGCAGGAGGTACAGCCAGCAAATGATGATGTCTACCACGCACATAATGATTAGGGACATAAAGTCCCAACTGCTCCAGCAACAACGGGCGTATTACCACGTAAGAGCAGGAGAACGAAACGAATTAATGAGAAGTTTCTCCGAAGTTCAAGGGAATTATACCCAAGCATGCCCAAAAGGAAAGGAGTATATATATCGAAGTGCATTAATAGTTTAATCTGGACGACCAACAAGCAGTGCACAATCTGTTCCCACAAAACTTCCCACCGAAGAGTGAGAGCGAAAAAATTATAAATTTTATTAGTTTTATTGCTGTCGGTTCCCTCATCACTGAGGATCCTGACTATGATGTCCGGTCAACCAGCTGCCTCCATTCAGTTCTAAATTTGGCCAGGCGAAGACTTCGCTGCAGCGTGCGGGGGATCTGCCTCTGGCTCTTCTACCTTCGACGCTACCAACCACAACCAACGGCTCCAGGCTCTCCTCACCTCTTCGTGCAATTTGGTCGAAGAACTGCAATATATGTTTCAGGCATATTGTTGACAGTCTATCCTTGATTTTTAATTCTTCAAGAATAGTCACATTCGTGCGTTTGTCGGTCCAAGGCACGCGCAATAGACGTCTCCAGGACCACATCTCGAAGGCATCGATTCTTCGTCTATCCGCCGCCTTCATGGTCCACGTCTCGACTCCATAAAGGCAGACAGAAAAAACGAGACTCTTCACGAGACGGATTTTGACAGCAGTTGTAATGGCTCTATTCTTCCAAATCTTCGTTAGTTGTGACATTGCCGATTTTGCTAATATAATCCGGCGCCGTATTTCCAATTCGCTGCCGCCGTTGTTAGATATGAGTGACCCCAGATTGACAAAATTAACAACCACCTCTATACCGTTTAAAGCTGAGTTGTTGTTTTGCAGCTGTTGGTGACGGTCAATTATCATAATTTTTGTTTTGGGGCGGTTTATCTGGAGGCCAAGCACATTACTCTCTGTCTCAACACGACGGATCAGTTCGGCCATTTCTTCATGATTATTAGCTATGAGCGTTGTGTCATCCGCATACCGAAGATTGGATAGTTTTTTTTCCACCAATGGACACTCCACTCTTCCAACCATCCAGTGCTCTACGCATTATATACTCTCCATATATATTAAATAGGTCTGGAGATAGTATATGTACACCCTTGCCTTACTCCACGTTGTACTAGAAAATTTGTCGAGTTTAGCGAATTGATTTGAACTAGTGCATTGTTATCATTATACAAGTTATATATTATTTTGACAAGATGCATAGGGACTCCCATGTCCAGTAGTACTTTCCACAGATAGTCCCAGTTCACAAAGTCAAAAGCTGTTTTGTAGTCTATAAAACAATGAACGGCTGGAGTTTGAAACTCCCGACATTTTTCAATAAGCTGACGTATATTCAGTATTTGTTCCCTCGTCCCTTTGCCTTTTACAAACCCTGCTTGTTCGTTCGGTATTTTCCATCCAAGGTAACTGCTCAAACGATCTTTAATTATATACACCAATACTTTACTAGAGTGCGATATTAAGGCTAAGGTCCTGTAATTCTCGCATATTTTTGTAGATCCTTTCTTGTGTAAGGGAATGAATATTGAATTGACCCAATATTTCGGCCATACTCCGTTTACCCAGATCTTGTTGCACATATTACATAGCGCCTTTATCGCAGTTTCACCAAGCTCTTTCATAAGTTCGGCTTGTATACCATCACTGCCAGGAGACATTTTACATTTCAGTTTCTTTATGGCATTTACAACTTCAGATGTCAAGATGTCAGGCTGTCTGACATCATCAATTGGGGAAACAATTGAGGTCGACGAACTACCACTGTACAATTCCGAACAGTATTCTTTCCAACGGTTGAGTATCACAGCAATATCTGTAAGCGTATTTCCAAATTGATCATCTATTGTCCAAGTTTTTTTGAGTGACGATTTTTACTTTGTGAAAAAAATCCCTTGCCTGATTCTTTAATGCGTGTTTTTCTATCTCCTCACATATGTCATTTATATATTTAGCTTTATCCCGCCTACAACTCCTTTGAATATCTTTATGTAATATTGCATAGATACCTTTCAAGATATTCTGTCGATGTTATGCCAGTTTGTTTAAGTCTTTTACGTTCTTTTATCTTAACCCAAGTTGAATCAGAGATAAAAGACTTACGATGTTCATTTTGCGGTGTTTGATGTTTTCTGGCATACCGAATTATGAGATCTTTAAAATTTTGACCGGCAGCAATGTGGTTAAAAAGTTTTTTCAACAGCATGTGGAGTTAAAAATAAATAAATAAAATGATATTTCAGCAAAATCATTAATTAAAGCTGAAAAATCAAGATTTTCATCGATATAATTTTCGATAGATAAAGTTCCAAAACTTGAAAGTCTATTTTGCGACATCGTAGACAGGAGATAACTTTAATTATTTAAGTTTTAAAAAAATGCGTTCAGCACTTACTACAGTTTCAGGGAGTGTCAGCAAAAGCATAGCAAGGCTTGCTATTAGCAACCCAAATGTTTGGATATAATTCTAGTAAATTATGCTGATTTATAAAATTTAATACAATGAATCGATTTATTTTACATTAAACTTTATTTGAAAGAAAGGCTTTTAAATTGATACATTCATTGCTAAAAAAAATATCACATTTTGAATTCGCGATGAGTTAAATTTGAAGATCGGGTCATTCCAGTATATTTTTTACAAAATACAAAATACCCCACGTCTTTGAATATCCGTTTAACTGTTGGATTCTAAAATAATTTCTTTAGTAATAAAATTGCACGCAATGAGTTAAAATCTTCCAACAATATATTGAAGCTGAAAATAGTGTAAACAATCTTTAGAGAATATTGAAAAAAGTTTGCGATGTTACAGAAGATTTCGTAGCGTCGTGTGGCACAAGATTTAAATGGTAGCTACTGCAGGGAAACGTTAATTATAATACAAAAGGGAATGCGCCTTCACCCAATGAATAAAATTTGGCGAGTACAAATATTTGAGCTTAGAAAGTAGAGGCGCCTTTGGCAATCTAATCATAAATTTTGTAGGTCATTTAGCGCTCTAATTTTAAATTTTAAAGCGCATTTGGCGCATCGATTGGCGCCCTTGGGTGCCGCCCGACTCAGCCCCCCCCTAAAACCGGCATCATCATTGGTGAGTTTAATTGCTTTATGCTGATATTTTTAATAATTTTCAATTTCAGTCGAAATTTAGCAACAAGTAAGTTATGGTCAGATCCGCAATCTGCACCTGGATATGTTTTGACGTTATGTATCGATGATTTCCATCTAGAATTTATTATTACATAATCGATTTGGTTGCGGTGACGATCCCCAGGAGATATCCAAGTGTATAATCGCCTAGGATGATATTGAAACCAAGTATTCATAATGGACATTTTATTTTCAATGCAGAAACTTATAAGTTTCTCTCCTCTCTCATTTTGAATACCCAATCCATATTTACCCACTATGTTATCAATGTTGCTATTATTACCGACTTTGGCATTAAAATCACCAAGAATGATGGTCATTTCTTTGTTTGGGGTCTTCGACAATGTATCGAGTAGTGAAGAATAGAACGCATTTATTTTACTGTCTTCGGCATCTGCAGTAGAAGCATATATTTGAAGGATGTTGAGTTTATATGAATACGTGTTGAGTTTTAAGCTAAGATCACCGCGACACCGCTATGTGACGAATCTTGGTTACCAGAAAAATATATCGTATTTCCATTTAAAGTTTTATAATGGCCGTTGTTCTTCCAGTGCGTTTCCGAGATTCCGAGTATATCTAGCCCACGACTGTACATCTCATTCTCAACAACTGGTGTTTTCCCAGGATTCAGTAGTCCTCTGACGTTCCAAGTACCTATTTTGGATTTGTTCCGTAAAGTTTCTCCAGTCGCATATTTTCCAGATGATGCCTGGTGAGTCACATGCATGTGGCCAGTAGCCAATTTCACACCGTGAAACCTGGAACCTCGAAGGCGCCGGGTGTCAGCCGGAGAGTCAGACTTCTTCACACTTATTTATTTTTGTACATCATAGTTATCTTGGGAGAATACTGCAGTGGATTCCCACTTCCTTCTACAGCTGTTTTGACATCTTATACTGGCAGAGCTGCTGCCCACTACCAGGGATTTAATATAGAGTTTCCTTCTCTGTCAAAGGTGATACGGTACCTTTGAAAACCGGGTTGTGCTTTTGGTAAGCGGCGGCACTTACTCGCCGCTGACCTGAAACCGTCATAGTATTGTGTGACATTTTATAGAGTGAAACTTACCACGGATTCACTCATCACCACTCTTATTTCAGCGCTCCTTGTCCAGGACCACCATGTCGCCATGGCAGTTGACTACAAGAGTCGTTCCCCTATCTGCAACTTGGGGACCTGAGCGGTTGCATGGAGCTCTGCTCTGAGCTTTGTAATTAATCAGTGCGGACGGACGTGTGTTTCCATTTATGATATATTTACATACATACATATATTGACAGTTTATTCACAATCATAATATTTATGAAATTAGTACCAAACATTAACGTTAACGTTGAGTACAAGTATCCAATATCAAATATTAAATGATCAAAATCAAATATTAAATTATTCAACACTCAATATTAAATACTCATCCCAGCACCTCCTCTTTAGCTCCAATTTAACACAAAATTCTACATATGTTCTTGTCGGGAACAACACACAAACACACGTCCGCACCGAGCTCGCTCAACCCGCTAACTCCTCAAATATACATATGCATATCCAGTGGCGGACTGGCCATACAAGCGAACATGCCCGATGGCATGTGGGCCCCACTATCTGTTAGAAAATATGGGCCCTCAGTAAAATTAAATAACTTTTTAACTATTTCACGTGTGTAAAAATGTATAGGATATTGCAACTTTGGGACCTAAAGTTTGGGTATTTCAACAAAACAAATTTCTTACGATATACACAAATAACTAATACCTGCTTTAACAGCCCAAGGATCGGTTAACTTTTTTTAGTAGGCTTGAAATGTAAGTTTCAATATTTGCGTGGGCCCTTTTGCCGGGCCTATTCCAACCTCAAGATTATGTATATACCAATAATATATATATATATATATATATAAACAATAATATGTATATAAACAACTAACAACTGAAATGAAAATGGGAATAAACAAATTTTCGTGAATAATATAAACTGAATTGCTTAAAACAATTTTGATAGGACGATTCATCATCAACCAGCGATTTAAATTTACTTCATATTTTCAAAATAGCATTTGATTATACTTCGATGATATAGTACGATTTAAATACACAATTTTAAACAGTTTCCGAATATAAAATCTATTCCTAATCTAGACACATCCGTGTAAATAGAAATATAGGATAGGGGCCCCCTCCCCAAAACCCCGATTTTCGATTAACATTAATTGAAAATATTATGCATTTTTTTCAGGGACGTAATTTGGGGGGGGGGGGCATAGGGGGGCACTCGCCTAAATTAAGGAATAGTGTGAATTTAGAAAATATTATGAATTTAATGAATAATGAGATACTATGGATCAATGAATGCTACGTTTATTTCTTATGTATGTTACTTTTGGGTAACTAATAAAATAATCGCTGCTATGTGCTTTGAGAAAAAAACAAAACAAAACTTTATTATTATGTTATTACGTACAGTACATAGATAAAGTGAAAAAACAGTCGGTAGAAATTAAGTTAATTGATAGTTTTTTGGTGACTCAGTTTGATTAATATTGACTATGTAAAGATTTGTGGAAAAAAATTTGCGCTTTTTTCTCTTTTTACATAATATTTTTTTATAATTACTTTTTCAAAAATAAGCTTATTTTTTTCATATTTTATAACTCAATAAGGTAAAGAATATTTTCCATTTTTATTCCGATATAAAAAAGATTTTTTGAAAAAAAATTCAATTTGACCAATCTTTGCCTGCCCTGCCCCCCAAAGAAAAAGCTGAAATGACGTCCCTGATTGTTTTCTACCGAAAGTAAAAGCCGCTTTTATGCCGCATTATTTTATGATGCATTCTATTTACCTAGGACAAGGGTTAAAACGAAATATACAATATAATTTATGGATCTATTTTGCTTTTGCCATTTTTCTTGTACCTAAATTTGTTTATTCCCAATTTTGAAAAAAAAAAAAAATTTCCCTTGATTTTTAGCGTGATGGAAAGAAGAAAATTTTGTTATATGGGGGGGGGGGCAAATTATTTTAACCCTGGGTGGGCCCCATTTGACTCCTGGCATGCACTGATTTCAGTCCCAGTCCGCCACTGTGCATATCTTATATTTCAAATATTTTTAACATCTTATCTAGAGTCATTATTTCTTATTTTGCGTTATTTCTTATTCTTCATTTGCTGACGGAGTTGTGAATACATACAACTGGCCAAATTTTGAATCCTGCGCGTGCCAGCAAAATTTTTATATGTCCAACATTTGGCACGCATAAAAATTTAAGTTTCTTCGTCGTCCTAACTAATGGGTTATGTAAGAATGAAAATTATTGAAATCTATCGGCATTCGTTTGCAGTACGATAAAGTAGAAATCAGCTTTACCGACTGTCACTTCTAATAATGCCATCTAGCGGTGCTTTAGTTGCATTTATCATTTCAAGAAAGTGAAATAATTTATTTTTCGTGTCATAAATTTGAAACCGAGTATGATTAATTATCACTCTCAAATAATTCTGAAACGTAAATAAAAAAAAATTGATGAACGGGAGAGAGGGTAGAAATAAAATAAAAAATGAGAAATTAATGAGAAACGGGAAAATCAGACTAATCCATGCACATATTAATAAATGTACATTAAAAAACATGATTTATTTTTAGAGTCGCTAAATGATATTTTAGAAAAGCACTAATAGGTATGGTCATCGATTGTGGTGGTAGCGTCAATTCAATTGTCATTTGACAGATGTCATCGTTCACATAACCTCAAAATGTCATTCGTCAATAGGTAATTAGCACTTCTTTTGATTCGGTTCATATCATTTTCTAAATCTAAAACCAGTTCGCAATATATTTGAATCTTTGTGTATATGTATGTATACGAAAATTTTGGTATAAAGATATCAATGAAAAAATACAAAATTGAAGTTTCGATACAATTCTGAAATACAATAGTATTTGTATGCTATTTAGATCTTTTACTTTTTAATCAAACTTCTATCTATGTCCGTGTATACAACTTTTTTAATAACTACAGGAATTCCTATACAGAGATTTCATACAAATTCAAATTGAATTTGTATAATTTTTTTTAAAGGAGAAAAATAACCATTCAGGCACAATTTTAGAGCATTGTGACGATTATGTGACGTTAGTTTTAATTAGATTTATTTTTATATTTCAGTGAAGTTTATGATGTGGTAGTAATTGATGGCGGACCGGCTGGTCTCACCAAGCTTTTTGAAAATGGGTAGAAAGCTTTGCCGTTGGAGGCCGGCAATCCGATAGACGGACGAGCAAACAGCTTGCCACTCGGAGACGCTATTACAGATCTTGGAGGTGAATGGTTATTATAAATTGTTATTTATATTGATATGCATTTATTTACTTTACATTATAGTCTTTATTGTCTAATAGCTAGGTGTCACAGTGAAGAAAATAATGTCATATTCGAAATGGTCAATGATAATTTCAACACCCCCGATACTACGACTTTTTACATTGGTGACCCCGACGTGATGGCCCCGAGAGCCAGAAAAGCCCCAAAAGCCCAGGAGACGGTGGTAGCCAAAGTGGAAGTGGAAACGGCAGAGATGGCTGTCAAACTTTCCCCACCGTAGACCAGCAACATCGTCGCGTGGTTTGGACGAGCGGAGGTGCTTTTCGGCTCACGAAAGATTCGTCGAGAAATGGACAGATTCAACATCGTTGTCGTCCACCTGGACGAACGGACCAGCGTGGTCATAATCGACCTGCTGATAGAACCACCGGCAGACGCTTACACGCAGCTGAAGGCCCGTCTCATCGCGAACTTCACACTCTCGAGCCGGGAGAAGCGCAGCGCCCTCAGCAAGGCGGAGCTGGGCGACCAGAAGCCCTCGGACCTACTTACAAAAATCAAGTCGCTGGCGGAACGAAAATCTCGGTATACGGCGGCCGTTCCGTTCAACTCGATTTAGGACTACAACGGAAGCTACAGTGGAATTTCACGGTAGCAGATATAAAAAGACCAATTATCGGTGCGGACCTCCTGGAACACTTGGTGGACCTAAAAGGAAGAAGATTGATAGATAGACAAACGAAGGAGACCAGCCAAGGACAGGGAACCAGCGGGGAGATGACAGAGGTGACGGCACCGGAAATGCTGAGCAAATTTTACAAGCTGCTCGACGAGTACCAAGATCTGACGGAGGACGGACGCACTCCACAAGCGCACCACAAAATCACGCACCACATCGAAACCACTGGAGCACCATGCTCAGCACGGGCCCGGAGACTTCCACCAGACAAGCTTCAGGCAGCCAAAAAGGTATTCAATAACTTGGTGCAGCAGGGGATTTGCAGACCGTCAAAAAGTTGTTGGCTCAGCCCTCTCCACATGGTCAAAAAAGCGGACGGCACTTGGGGTTGGTGAAGAAGACGGTTTTCTCGACAATCGACTTGAAGAAAGCTTACCACCAGATTCCAGTCGAGCCAGAGGACATCGAGAAGACAGCCATAATTACGCCATTTGGCCTTTTCGAATTTCCCCAAATGACATTCGGATTAAGAAACGCCGCCCAAACCTTCCAACGGCATATCGACAACACACTGAGGGGATTAGACTTTTGTTTTCTTTACGTGGACGACATCCTCATAGCATCGGACTCCTTGGAAGAACATGTGGCGCATGTCCGACAGGTTTTCCAACGAGTAAGGGAGTTTGGCCTCACGATCAATAGAGAAAAATGCGTTTTCGCGACTAAAGAAGCAAAATTCCTCGGGCACATGGTCACGGAAAAAGGGGTAACACCGCCCCCAGAATAAATAGAGGTGGTCAACAATTTTCGCCGCCCCAAAAAGATTCAGGAAGTGCGACGGTACCTGGGCAAGACCAATTTTTACCGGAGGTTCATGCCCAAGTCAGCAGAGTCGAAGCTTCCACTACAAGCGGTCATTGGCACATAAAAAAAAAATGACAGCACACCAGTGATGTGGACCCTAGAGTTGCAACAATGTTTCGACGGCACCAAGAGAGACCTGCTGGCAGCAGTACAACTAGCACACCCAGAGCCAGGAGCGCCCCTGATGTTGACAACAGACTCATCGGACCAAGCAATGGGGGCGTCATTCCAGCAAAACATCAAAGGTGGGTGGCAGCCTTTAGGTTTTTTCTCCAAGAAACTGACGGTCAACCCAAACGAAGTACAGCACGTACGACCGGGAGTTGTTGGCGATGTACGAAGTGGTCCAACATTTCCGGTACATGTTGGAGGGACACACCTTCACCATCTACACGGACCACAAGCCACTGACGTTCGCCATGAGGCAGAAGCCAGACAAAATTTATCCGCGTCAAGCAAACCATCTCAGCTTCATTAGCCAGTTCACGGCGGACATAAGGCATGTGCCCGGGGAAGACAACAAAGTGGCCGACACCTTGTCACGGGTATGCGCAATCTCAATACCTTCACAAATAGATTTTGCAGAACTAGCGAAAGCACAAGAGGGGGATGAAGAGCTGCAGAGACTAACGACCAGAAACACAAGCATGAAATTGGGGTCGGTACCTTGTGGAGGAAGCACAAATGCGATGATAGTTTGTGACACATCGACAGGGAGAAATCGCCCGTATGTACCCCAAGAATTCAGATGATGCACAACGCCACACACCCGGGCATTAAGACCACAGTCAAGATGGTGACGCAGCGGTATGTATGGTCGAAAATGGCGACAGACATTAGAAGATGGACACAGACCTGTACGAGTTGCCAGAGAGCAAAAACCACGAGACATACACAGGCACCGATAGGAAGTTTCACCACGCCAACATCAAGGTTCGCTCATGTTCATGTGGACATAGTGGGACCATTACCACCATCCAACGGACACACATACATGTTGACATGTGTGGACCGCTACACACGATGGCCGGAAGCAATCCCAATCCCGGACATAAAAGCGGAAACAGTGGCAAAACATTTGTTGGAGGGCTGGATCGCCCGTTTTGGAAGCCCAGAAACGATTACGACTGATCAAGGGAGACAGTTCGAAAGTGAGCTTTTCAATGCCTTGAGCCAGCTGCTGGGTACGAAGCACAACAGGACAACGGTGAACCACCCACAGGCAAATGGACTAGTGGAACGATGGCACCGAGCACAGAAAACAGCAATCAGATGCCACGCAACGAGGGACTGGACGAGATCTTTGCCCATCGTATTACTGGGTTTGCGAGCAGCATACAAAGAAGATTTGAAGACCACAAGCGCTGAACTCGTATACGGAGAGTGTATACGACTCCCGGGAGAGTTTTTTACCGGAAGAAACGACCGCAAGGACCAACCGGAACTGCTCCGACAGCTATGGGAGAAAATGCACACCTTGAGACCGGTTCCACCAAGAGCAACAACAAGGGCCACATTCATCCACAAGGATTTAAACAAATGTCCGGCAGTATTCCTCAGGACAGATGCTGTACGGCAACCGTTGCAGCAACCGTACGAAGGACCATTCGAGGTGGTGGAGAGAACCCCGAAAACATTTGTAATCAGGATAAGACAAAAGGAAGTGAGGGTAACGGTGGACCGACTGAAACCAGCGTACATGTTAAACGACGAGCAACCGACGCCGAGCACAACACCTATAAGGACAACCTCACCACCACCGGCGAATACAGAAATCGTGAGAACAACGCCGCCGCCCACTCGTACCGGGAGAAGGAGGCAAATACCGATGAGGTTTAGACTTAGCATAGCAAATTAATGCTGTGTACGGACCAGTGTAACTTTCACAGTTATGTCTAGGATAATTCCATTATTGTAACTTATATGTTTTGATCAGCGTACTTTCACAGTTATGTCTAGCATAATTCCATTGTGGTAAATATTGTAACCTACCTGTTTGATCATTGTAATTTTGGCAATGTTGTCACTGGAGGGGGAGTACTATGGAGGCTTGCCGAGCCAGCGGTTTTGGGGTTTGCCGCACCGGCTTTTATGCAGGCTGGCAGCGGTGGGACTCGGAGTACGACAACCCAATAAACAACACACGCTCTAAGCACGCTCCATTATTTCAACACCCCCGATACTCCGACTTCGACAATTCAATGAGATATCGGAAAAGATGAGCTTATTGTGTTGTGATATGACCAGGGTTGCCAGACGTCCCCATTTGAGCGGGACTGTCCTGAGTTCAACAGACAAATCCCGAGTCCTGCACTGCCGCTGAAAATCCTGACTTCTTAAAACAAAATGTAATTCTTGTAATTGTATCCAAAATATTTTATTAAATGCATTCCAGCTTCAGTTGAGATTAGTTTGAGCTTGATTGCAACCCATTCATTTGCATGTATATGAAGAATTCATACGCTTATTGAATTAAATCTGCCACTGCGTACGAATATTCTGAAATACTATAATATAATGCTGTTACATATATGTACATAAATGATTTATATTATTTCTATTGAATTCATTAAAATATGCGTTGTAAGGAGTTGAAAAATCAGACCATTTGATTAAATCTGTTGAACATAAAATAAGTTAAATTTATTATTTATTATAAATTAAATTAAAGATTGCCAATGAAATTGTCTCTCATCAATAAGTAATCGTTTTGTGAATGTCAATTTTCAGATACATAGACCTGTTGAATGCTGAAAATTATGTTGGCGTGCCGAGATCAATCGTGGATCAGACGCTGGAATGGTTTCACGAATGGGAAATTTCGCTCGAAGCATCCGATACTTGGTTCGACACAGCCGTCAGTACTTACTTGGAGTATTGGTTGTGTTAGGGTGATCATCTCCTCCATTGGATATTAAACTGTGCTCGATAAATAGTATTTATGCTGGTAAAAATCGCAATATTTATATTCTAAATAATTTTATTACGTTATCATAAAGTGCATATAATTTTTTTATTATTAATATTGCAGTTTTCTGGATGTTTGTAGACTTCAACTCTCAAATATCCCCAAAGGAAGAAATTATAGAGCAAGTACAGGTCACTGGATGTAACGAGATCGTATTATGAAGAAAATTTGAATAATCTCCTCATCGTTTAAATAGTGGATCCTTTCTATCCAAACCACGTACGTATCTGAATTATAAATTTAAGAGATTTTCAGTCCCGGAAAGTTCCATGGCATCTATAGATATATTATACCAATCGGAAGTTACTGCAGCTTCTTCGCTTCCCTCATCAAAAAAGTACCAACAACAAACAACAAAATCTGCACCAGCTTATTAAATACTTTTCACAGAGGTTTCTTTAAACTCTTCAAGAATGCACAGAGACCTAATACCCCATTTCTTATTACCCCAGTGGTACCCTTTGCCTTCTTTTACCTTTGTTTCAATACGCATTCAGGTGGGGCCGATCAACGATTGACGCTGTCAACCATGTCGACTGCTGGAGAGCTACTTTGAAAACCAACTACTGGAGTATCAGTGCGGCACTACCGGTGATCTCTCCTTGCGGCGACTTTCGTCGGGCGTCCCGCAGGGCTCTGTCCTCGGAACTGTCCTGTGGAACGCTATGTATGACGGCCTACTGAGGGTGGAGCTCCCGGAGGGTGCCAGCGCCGTTGCTTTTGTGGACGATGTCGCAATCATGGTGGTTGCGAAATCCCTCAGAAGCGTGGAGATCTGCGGCAATGACGCGCTCTATCGGGTGAGGACATGACTAAATCGCGCTGGGCTGGAACTAGTAGACCAGAAGACGAAGGCAGTGTTCTTCACCAGACGAAGAGGTTTCGGCCCGCCGAAATTGGAGCTGGAGGGTTTTGAGGTGACTCGGTGCGATACCTTGGAATCCAGCTCGATCGGTAGCTCAGGTTCACAGAGCATGTGGAGCGGGCATCCGCCAGGGCAGACGTGACGGCCTGTCAATAGCCCGTCAGTGTTAGCAGGAAACTCCTGAACTCGGTGGTCCACTCTACATATACTCCTTACGTGACTCCCTTATAGTGGAGCGCACTAGGCGAAAAATGGCTGGAGTGCAGAGGCGGAGTGCTCTGAGGGTCGTCTCGGCGTACCGCACGGTATCGGAAGATGCGGCACTGGTGCTCGCTGGCACACCGCCTGTGAACCTGCTTGCGGTTGAGCGAAAGGCGACACACGGCGGGCTGAAAAGAAGCGAAGCGAGGGATGCCACCATGATACAGTGGCAGCAGCGGTGGGAGTCGGCTACTAGGGGAAGGTGGACGCAAAGGCTCGTCGGTGACCTGAACTACCACCTCACCCAGTTGTTGACAGGACACGGTTGCTTCGGAACCTACCTCCACAAGATAGTGAAAGAAGCAACACCAAGCTGACACCACTGTGAGGCAGCTGACGATGACGCGGAGCACACGGATTGCTCCCCGAGAGAGGCCCTCAAAGCCGCGATCGGGGAGGAAACGCTGTGGACGGGGACGATGCTCCGCGACAGAGGGAGCTGGTCGTCTTGGGAGGCCTTTGCTGCCTCCGTGATCGGGGAGAAGTTGCAGTCCGAAAGGGAAAGGAGACGCCGGGGGGCTGCTTCTGAGTCGTAGGACTCGATAAGAGCACTGCGACCTGAGGAGGGTCTCTGCTGTCTCCAGTGTGAGCGCATTGCGCAAGCCCAGCTGCTGCCTGGTAATGTTCTCTTTCAGTTGCTGCTATCCGGCAGCAACTGAAAGAGAGAGGGGTTTTTAGTGAGTAAGAATCTCACACTCCCCCTGGCATTCGGGCCGGGGGGGCCGATGCAAGGTTTTCCCCTCTCACGGAAAAAAAAGTGGTACCCTTTGCCCTCCAACTGTTCACAGATTCTTAATTCATGGCCTGGAAATCATTGAACATGCTCTAGTGCCCATAAGCCAGCTGAGTGAAGAGGCACAAGAAGTGAGAAAAAAAGAATTCAAAAGATATAGAAAATTTTTAATAAAGTGTCACATGAGAAATGGAATGAAGACGTTTTAAATTTAAATTTACTTTTAATAACACCAGCATGAGAAAAGTATCCACAAAAGAGACTACAAAGTTTGAAAAAGAGGTTTTCTAATTACACTGTTCGACAAATGACGACTTTTTTTTGGTTCAGAGACGAGATTTTGCCCAGTGAACACGAATCTGGTAATAAAAAGTGTTGATTGGTTCGAGATTCGGAGATATATGTGTTTTTTATGTACTCGTATGGGAATTTTCGCCTCGCGTGCCACTTTTCGATGGGGTTCATGGAGAAGAAACGAAGTTTGCGTCGCATTTTCTCCTCGAAATGGGGGTCCGGGGATGCGTCCCTCCTCTTCGATGTCGGAGGGCGCAGACTCCTCGCGGGAGCTCACCGGCTCCATTTCGAACGCGAGTAAAACCACTACAAAAGATGACTAGAACAATGACAGCTGTCTCGACCTTACCAGCTGACAGCTGTCACTCGCTAGTGCGATTTTCAGTAAATTTCAATTCATGCCCTTCGAAATATTATGTGGCTATTTTTGTTGGTAAACGGACTACTAGTCAAATGTGAACCGGTCGCTCTAGATCGGTCACACGTGATCACCCGTCACCCTAAAACTGGTCGCGAGAAAACTGATCACACCCGAAAATTGGTCACGAAAAAACTGGTCACACCCAAAATAAAAAAGTGGTCGAATTTTTGGGTGTGACCAGTTTTGTCGTGACCAATTTTCGGGTGTGACTAGTTTTCTGGTGACCAGTTTTCTCTTGACCAGTTTTAGTGTGACGGGTGATCACGTGTGACCGATTTAGAGCGACCGGTTGTCCTGTGACCGGTTCACATTTGATTAGTTATCACCGAACCATTTTTGTTAGACGAAACACTATAGCGTTGTGCACAAAAAATGGTTCACTATTGTCAACCATATTTTTGCCCTCTTGCTTTGTAGGGTATGTACATATGTATACATTTTTTGAAAAAATATAAATATAAAATTATATATGAATGCATAAGCTAAAAACCAATCAATTTTATTTTTTAGTTTATGCAATGATATTGCAAGCCACCGAATGGATGATAACACCTGTAACCCACTTGAATGACTTTTCCGGGAGGTTAATGAATTTTGGTATGTAAAAAGTAATAAATTTTGAACCTGTAATGGAAAAAATAATTTTAAAATTATATGATTACCTCTTTAACCCTTAAATTAATTCCTGAAAGTCTGGCCAGTCAATCGGTTAATGAAGTATTTACATTCAAATGACCAAAAAATGTAGTATTTCTACTAGCCGTTGACCACTTGTTCTAAACCAAGATAAGCATAAGTTAATTAAAAAATAAAAATCTTGAAAAATGACTATTCCCTGAATGATGGTACTCATGGTGAACGGATTATTGCGCAAATTGCGACCGCGCGCACAACAATCGTTGCCACAAAAATCGCGAATACGGAATATCTGGCACTCGAGTTCTCGTTATTACAATATTTGGCGTGGAGTTCTTTCGATTGATGGAGTTTTTGGGTGCCAGATGTTCCGTAATCGAGATTTTAATAATTAATAATCACAGAACCGGTATTCATATGTTGCCGATTGGCGTTAATGTAGTGGATAACGACAATAACTAGAGTTTCCTTTAACACAAACTCGCGATGAATTATACAAAACCCAATCATATTACTCATTATTACGGCAAATAGATTATTTCGCACATTGCTATCGCGCACACGACAATCATTGTCACGAAAATTGTGAATACGGAATATCTGGCACTCGAACTCTCTTTAGTGCGATGGATAGAATTTTTGGGTGCCTGATAATCACCGAACCCATTTTTACATTAGTTTGTTAATGGAACTAAAATCACTCGCAATCCATAATTAGATTTTCAAATGTTTCACTTTCACTTAAAATTGTAAGACAACGGTCAGCGAATGTGTAGCGTCTTTTGGCAATAAGCTAATGTACTAAGTCGGAATAAAAAATTTATAAATTTTATTGGTTTTAATTATATAATTATTTTTATTGTTTACACATTTTTATTGTTTTCTATTGAAAAAAATATGATCTTTAAAAAGTTCTCTCTTTCAATATTAATCATTAACCAGTTAGATGCCACCCGTGAAATATTTGAATCCTGAAACCAAGTTCGTCAAAAAATTACTTGTGAAACTATTTTTAATCGTTAAATATTGTATGTTTTGGAAAATAAATCAACGCGATTCGAAGGCGCGACTCGCAGGCGTATCGCTGACGTACAAACGGCTAACTAATAAAGTACAGAATTAACGAATTATTGTTGATATACCTTTTCTTGGTCAAGAGATTTTTTCAATGTGCCAATGAAATTCTCTCACGTGCCATAAATTCGCTATCACTGTTATAATATTCATCATCAAAACAACAACACCGATAAACTTTCAACTCCAACGAGACATTGAACCTTTTGAACTTTCAGTCTCCAAGCAAATGCTCTACCAACAGAGCTTTCACCGTTTCGCAAACAACTGACACAACAATGTCAACAAAAACCCTTCAGATATAAAAACAGAATCTGCTTTAGATAGTCAACTTTAACCCTTTGAGTGTTGACGTCTTTTTCGTTGAAAGCCCGCCACGCTGAATATTTCGCCAACATTTCCAACCAGAATTATTTATAAATCCAAACAAACCTTAAATAGCTACCGCCGAGGATTTCGAATTTTGCAAAGGTGTGTTTACACTCTTTAATATATCTTGCAACAATATAAAAATAAACAAAATAAGTCTATTAATGAATGTATTTTTCCAAAACTAGTTCCATCTTCTTCATTGTTGTTAAAATGTAATGCTCACAATCTAAATGGCAAGCCACAATCTAAAATACTCAGCAGTTAGGGATTTCCATCGGGGAATTCTGCTATGGTTATATATTCAGAAATTCCGGTGTAAACCAGTCTTTATAAACATTGACACGGATTACACGACCCATGTTCAATGCATTTTTTTCAATGCTACCTGGAAAGGCTTAGTGGGCAGTATTCTTGTTTACTTTGTACATTCTCAAAATACAACGACTATCGGCGTTTTGCAGGCCCATAGACTTGTCAGAAAAACGCCGATAGGCGTTGGTCAGCACTCAAAGGGTGAAAAGAGTCTAGTTTAAAATAATATATGAATATTATCGGTCTCCGTCACGGGCCCGAATGTGAAACGCCCGAAAACGCAAATATCGGAAGGCAAAGATCGAAAATCGAAAGATCAAAAAAAAGGGTGCATGGTAAACGGTACATACTCACTTAATTTGCGCGAGCAGTATACAACAGGAACAAGAGGAACGGGCTTTTCCTCCCGTATTGATGTGCGCGCCCAGAATACGGGAGAAAAATCCTGTTCCTTTTGTTCCTGTTGTACCCTGCTCGCGCAAATTAATTGAGTATGTACCGTTTACCATGCACCCTTTTTTTTTGATCTTTCGACTTAAGATCAGACCCAAAAAATATATACAAGAATAAGAGAATTCTCAGCTAATAGGTTGAAGTGGCACTGACGTTCAAAAGATGGAAAAAAGACGGCAGTCTTCTAGCCCTATTGGCATAGATCAATTACACAATGAGGATAAATTCAAAATATGTTAATGTATGTACATACACATATAGTACAGATAGGCTGAAAAATAAGATAAGTTTTTAAAAAAATTACGGAACAAATTAAAAAATCCGTGAAAAAGGCGCGCTTCATGGCGCCCCCCGCATTGCGGGGTCTGCGGGCGCGGTAGTTACGCCACTGAACCCAATATTCTCTTGGTGCTAAACATAAACGCAATCACTGAGCCATACTGATGGGTACCTCAGATAAATACATACTAGAATAACAGAAAACAAAAAAATGAGGTTAGTAACGTTAATAATTGCGTTACGCTTACGAGGGTATAGTTATGAGATTTTAAAATCATTTTACAAAAGTAAAAAATGCAGATTATCTTTGCAGAAAACTGTAAGGCTTTGTATTATGGGGTGACGCGACAATTGGTCCAATTCTAAAAGGTTAAACGACACAATGTACCCTACAATTGGTTCACTGCCAAAATGTACACGCGACAATTGGTTCATTACCAATTATGTATTATGGTAAGCAGTGGCGGACTGGCCATACAAGCGAACATGCCCGATGGCATGTGGGCCCCACTATCTGTTAGAAAATATGGGCCCTGAGTAAAATTAAATAACTTTTTAACTATTTCACGTGTGTAAAAATGTATAGGATATTGCAACTTTAGGACCTAAAGTTTGGGTATTTCAACAAAACAAATTTCTTACGATATACACAAATAACTAATACCTGCTTTAACAGCCCTAGGATCGGTTTACTTTTTTTATTAGGCTTGAAATGTAAGTTTCAACATTTGCGTGGGACCTTTTGCCGGGCCTATTCCAACCTCAAGATTATGTATATACCAATACCTATGTAACAACTAACTACTGAAATAAAAATGGGAATAAACAAATTTTCGTGAATAATATAAACTGAATTGCTTAAAACAATTTTGATAGGATGATTCATCATCAACCAGCGATTTAAATTTACTTCATACTATGGGGATCTAGTCTTGTTGTGAAGGTCTTCTTCACCACCAGTCCGCCATGTATTATAGACAGGTTCGTCTGTGTTCGGTATTAAATACAGCTATGTTGAATATGGTATTTATTTGGTAGTAACACGTATACACAAGTATGATTAATTGTTGGCAAAAGTTTGTCGTTCAGCGGTCTCTGGATATGGTAGAGTGTCGCTGGCTCGGCATTCAGCTATGTTCGGCAAGTCGCTGGATATGGTAGAGTGTCGCTGGCTCGGCGTTCAGCTATGTTCGGCAAGTCGCTGGATATGGTAGAGTGTCGCTGGCTCGTTGTTCTTCCAAGTCCGCGTAGTGAAGTGGTGGCTGGTCAGGAGCTGGATGTTGACTGGTCTGCTGCTGTGTGTCGACTCTTGCTGCTCTGGGTCGACTGGTCTGGTGCTGTGTTGTACCTCCTTTTATAGTGTTTTTGGAATGCTTGGTGGAAGTGGTTATTGACGCGTACGAGAGGAATTTTGTTTTCGTCGAGGCGTCGAATTTTCTGGAATGCTTGATGGAAGTGGTCGTACGAGCATTTAGTTTATTGATGCGTACGAAAGGAATTTTGTTTTCGTCGAGGCGTCGAATTTTCTGGAATGCTTGATGGAAGTGGTTATTGACGCGTACGAGAGGAATTTTGTTTTCGTCGAGGCGTCGAATTTTCTGGAATGCTTGATGGAAGTGGTCGTACGAGCATTTAGTTTATTGATGCGTACGAGAGGAATTTTGTTTTCGTCGAGGCGTCGAATTTTCTGGAATGCTTGGTGGAAGTGGTCGTACGAGCATTTAGTTTGTTGATGCGTACAAGAGGAATGCACTTTTGTCGAGGCGTAGTATTTTCTGGAATGCTTGATGCTGTTCCGCTCGATGTATTTTGTTGTTGCGGAATATTCTCGAAGGTTTCGATGACTATGACGACGACGAGATTCCTACATGGCTCTCCGGTGAGTGTTAACGATGTGTGTGATTTTGTGGGAATCTTGATGTGTTGGAGTCTATTGACTCGATGGCGTCGTTGTTTGTCCGGTTGTGCTGGAGAAAGTTGTCTCGACAGCGGGTCTTGTGTTGCATGCCGGTCCAAGTCTTGTTCTCTACCAGGTTGCTTATTTTGGGCGAGCTGCGTTGGTAGTGAAGGTTTGTGATGGCTTGGATGGTGCTGTTGTGCAGGCTGCTGTGTTCTGCGTGGAGTCATTCGCGTGACTGTTTTGCTGGTTGTGCTGGAGTTAGTTGTCTCGGCAGCGGGTCTTGCGTGAAGGACGTTGTTTGACGAAGTGCGTTGAGTGCTGGTCTTCGTTGGTTGTGCTGGAGTTAGTTGTCTCGACAGCGGCTGTGTTGTGTTGGAGCTAGTTGGCTCAGTGGCGATTTGTTTCGCCGGTTGTGCTGGAGTGGGTTGACTCAACAGCGGGTTGTGTTGGTAGCTGGTCCATATGTACTTTCACACCATGTTACTGTTGCGGTCGTTACAATGGTAGTGAAGGTTTGTGTCGGTCTGGACGGTGCTGTTGTGCAGGCTGCGGCGTCCTGCATGGGCTCATCGAGGTGATGAATCATCGAAGGTGTGATGAGCGGTGCTGGCGGATCAACAGTAGTGGATCCATTTGGTTGTTGTCTCCGGGTTGCGTTTTGTTGTGGCGAAAGCTGCGGAGTTGTTTGACATGGTCACTAGTTGTGGGGACATGTAGCGGACTGCGTTTGAAGTCTGCGTTGAGGGTTGCGTTGTAGACTGCGTTGAAGGCTGCGGTTGCGTGAAGTCTGCGGTTGCTATGTAGGCTGCGATGTGGGCTGCTATGTAGGCTGCGATGTGGGCTGCTATGTAGGCTGCGATGTGGGCTGCTATGTAGGCTGCAATGTGGGCTGCTATGTGGGCTGCGATGTGGGCTGCTATGTAGGCTGCGATGTGGGCTGCTATGTAGGCTGCGATGTGGGCTGCTATGTAGGCTGCGATGTGGGCTGCTATGTAGGCTGCGATGTGGGCTGCTATGTAGGCTGCGATGTGGGCTGCTATGTAGGCTGCGATGTGGGCTGCTATGTAGGCTGCGATGTGGGCTGCTATGTAGGCTGCGATGTGGGCTGCTATGTAGGCTGCGATGTGGGCTGCTATGTAGGCTGCGATGTGGGCTGCTATGTAGGCTGCTTTGAAGGCTGCGTGGCTCTTAGTCGGGGGTCACCAGGTATGGTGAGGTTGGAAGTTGACTGCGCTGTGGGCTGCTTTGTTGACTGCTTTGAAGGCTGCGTGGCTCTTAGTCGGGGGTCACCAGTTATGGGGATCTAGTCTTGTTGTGAAGGTCTTCTTCACCACCAGTCCGCCATGTATTATAGACAGGTTCGTCTGTGTTCGGTATTAAATACAGCTATGTTGAATATGGTATTTATTTGGTAGTAACACGTATACACAAGTATGATTAATTGTTGGCAAAAGTTTGTCGTTCAGCGGTCTCTGGATATGGTAGAGTGTCGCTGGCTCGGCATTCAGCTATGTTCGGCAAGTCGCTGGATATGGTAGAGTGTCGCTGGCTCGGCGTTCAGCTATGTTCGGCAAGTCGCTGGATATGGTAGAGTGTCGCTGGCTCGTTGTTCTTCCAAGTCCGCGTAGTGAAGTGGTGGCTGGTCAGGAGCTGGATGTTGACTGGTCTGCTGCTGTGTGTCGACTCTTGCTGCTCTGGGTCGACTGGTCTGGTGCTGTGTTGTACCTCCTTTTATAGTGTTTTTGGAATGCTTGGTGGAAGTGGTTATTGACGCGTACGAGAGGAATTTTGTTTTCGTCGAGGCGTCGAATTTTCTGGAATGCTTGATGGAAGTGGTCGTACGAGCATTTAGTTTATTGATGCGTACGAAAGGAATTTTGTTTTCGTCGAGGCGTCGAATTTTCTGGAATGCTTGATGGAAGTGGTTATTGACGCGTACGAGAGGAATTTTGTTTTCGTCGAGGCGTCGAATTTTCTGGAATGCTTGATGGAAGTGGTCGTACGAGCATTTAGTTTATTGATGCGTACGAGAGGAATTTTGTTTTCGTCGAGGCGTCGAATTTTCTGGAATGCTTGGTGGAAGTGGTCGTACGAGCATTTAGTTTGTTGATGCGTACAAGAGGAATGCACTTTTGTCGAGGCGTAGTATTTTCTGGAATGCTTGATGCTGTTCCGCTCGATGTATTTTGTTGTTGCGGAATATTCTCGAAGGTTTCGATGACTATGACGACGACGAGATTCCTACAATACTTTCAAAATAACATTTGATTATACTTCGATGATATAGTAAGATTTAATTACACAATTTTAAACAGTTTCCGAATATAAAATCTATTCCTAATCTAGACACATGCATGTAAATAGAAATATAGGATAGGGGCCCCCTCCCCAAAATCCCGATTTTCGATTAACATTAATTGAAAATATTATGCATTTTTTTCAGGGACGTAATTTGGGGGGGCCATAGGGGGGCACTCGCCTAAATTAAGGAATAGTGTGAATTTAGAAAATATTATTAATTTAATGATTAATGAGATACTATGGATCTATGAATGCTACGTGTATTTCTTATGTATGTTACTTTTGGGTAACTAATAAAATAATCACTGCTATGTGCTTTGAAAAAAAACAAAACAAAACTTTATCTAATGTTATTACGTACATATGTACATAGATAAAGTGACAAGACAGTCGGTAGAAATTAAGTTAATTGATAGTTTTTTGGAGAATCAGTTTGATGGTCGATTAATGTTGACTATGTAAAGATTTGTGGAAAAAAATTTGCGCTTTTTTCTCTTTTTACACAATATATTTTTTTATAATTACTTTTTCAAAAATAAGCTTATTTTTTTCATATTTTATAACTCAATAAGGTAAAGAATATTTTCCATTTTTATTCCGATATAAAAAAGATTTTTTGAAAAAAAATTCAATTTGACCAATCTTTGCCTGCCCTGCCCCCCAAAGAAAAAGCTGAAATGACGTCCCTGATTGTTTTCTACCGAAAGTAAAAGCCGCTTTTATGCCGCATTCTTTTATGATGCATTCTATTTACCTAGGACAAGGGTTAAAACGAAATATACAATACAATTTATGGATCTATTTTGCTTTTGCCATTTTTCTTGTACCTAAATTTGTTTATTCCCAATTTTGAAAAAAATTTCCCTTGATTTTTAGCGTGATGGAAAGAAGAAAATTTTGTTATATGGGGGGGGGGGGGGACAAATTATTTTAACCCTGGGTGGGGCCCCCTTTGACTCCTGGCATGCACTGATTTCAGTCCCAGTCCGCCACTGATGGTAAGTGTAATGACCTCTAAAAGCACCCTGTATAAAAATTAAGAAGCTTCTCTTTCTCCTCAGCTCCATAAAACATGATAAAGCTCCTCAGAACAATTAATGAAAAATTGAAAATCGTCTAATTTGTAACAAATCTCTTCTATGAAGACCACGAGATGGTGTAAGTTTGAATATTCAATTCAGACTGATTTGATTCAACTATTTTCAACCATCATTCGCATACTTTCTGTCGGATACCGAATGAAGGCGAAAGCCTTCTACGATATTTTAAGAAAACATTATTTGCACATGGAGCTCAAGGCTGCTGATATTCCTGATATAAATATGGTGTATTCCAATATATTCCAGTTCCAGTGTATATTCCAATATGGAGCAGTGACATCGCATGGGGGAAGTTGCAGACCGCACCAGGGTGTCACCATCCTTCGGGGGAGGGGGGTGACACCAAATGAATTTATTAAGATTTAGTTTGTTTAATATTAGTTTTTTTAGTCGGGAAACGAGAAACGTTGGGTTGGGAAAGGGTAACTTCCCGACATGCTACACAGGGTAACACCATCGCTTGTGACGTCACTTCATACGCATTCGGTGCGGTGCAGAAATCGTTAAATCGACTAGGGCTGCCCACCCAGTCGTCCGCGGCTTGATTGTAAGTCGATCTTTTCTCCATTCTTAAAATGTACGTATGTTGATAAATGTTACCCGAAAATATCTGAAACACAACCGACATATTCGTTGTGCATATGTTTCAGATAAATGAATGATGTATCATATCGATGTGCATATGTGCATATATACATATATACATATATGTAGATTAATATCCAATCTTAACGAACGCGACACAAAAATCGATCTGTTGTTAGGGCTCTACGAGTCTACGTACATATTTGGCCGAATCTGTTTTTCTAATAGAACAATAGATTATTAAATATGAATATTATAAAATCGGATACACGAAATTCTTTGAACGATAAAAATCTTGACCTGTAGTGAATATCTCTTTCATTGTAAATCCCAAAAATATTTCCAAATCTGAGGAGTGTCAACGATCTGTTGTAGCATAAACCATGCTTATTTTTAAAATTGTTATTTTTTCATAAGCATTATGTATTTGTTAACGTTATATAAAACATATCCCCCCCCCCCTTTATATACATATGTATGTTGGTAGATTGCGATATATAATAGTTGGACGAAAATATTAGCTTTATACCAGGGCAGCCGAATTATAAAAAGGTTTGGCTGCCCCGGTATAAACTATCGAGAGTATAATTTTTTCCAAAAATAAACATGTCTTTTAAATACAATAAACTAAGAATATTAATATTTTTATTTATTATATAAATTTTCAGATAGATCATCAGAAAACAAGTCAAAATATCCAGATTGGGATCAAAATTGAGGTAAGACAATTATGTTCATAATTACGACATGTTAATATTCAAATATTTAACAAAAAAGCATTTCGTCATAATGAATTTCTCCATTTCATAAAAATCTTGGTATTATTTTTTCAAATTATTATAGTATTATTAATTACAGTATTTTTTATTATAGTATTATTAATCATAGTATTTTAAAGGTTTTTCTTAGTTTCACTTGTTTTAATATTGAAATTTTTAAGTATAATATTTCAAATTATATTACTTTTAGATGTAGTATTTTAAATTTTTAAATATTTTTAATTATAGTAGGTATATTACTTATCTAGTATACATACAGTATTTTTAATTTTAATTGAAGTTTTCACGTGTTTTACACACAATCAACTAGGATGATTAATATTTTTACTTTAATATGAATTTTCAGATAGACGGTTATTTTACGATAAACTCGTAGCATCAGAAAAAAATCACAAAATCTGGATTGGGATCAAAATTCAGGTAAGACAATTATATTCATAATATCGACATGTTAATATTGAAATATTTAAGAAAAACCAAATTTTCGACATATTGAAGTTCTCTTTTTCATAATAATCTTGTATGGGTGAGAGGGTGGTATTATTTTTTTTAATTAATTATAGTATAATTAATTACAGTATTTTTTTATTATGGTACATTAATCATAGTATTTTTTATTTTAATATTTTTTATTATAGTATTGTTTATTATAATGTTTTAAATATAATATTTTTGATTTTGAAATTTTAAATTATAATATTTTTAGATGTAGTGTTTTAAATTCAAATATTTTTAATTATAGTATTTTTAATTTTAATTTATTATTTTTAAATTTCAGCGATCCAAAAAAAAGATGGCAGTTTTTGAAATTCATAATGAAGATGGACGGGAAGGATTCCAGAATGATAGTCGAATCGAGGTGACGAGAAAAACGGTGTTCAGCGAAGATGGAAAACAATACATCGAGGGAGAGTGGCAGGGAAACAATTTAACAAAAGTATTATCCTGTCAATTTAATACTACGTTCACCGATGAAAAGACGTTTTACATCAGAAACCAAACTCCAGGATATTTGTTTATAATAGATCATGAAGATTTTATTGCTGATGTAGAAATTTCAGATACAACTGGTTTATATGTGAAAAATAGCTTTTTGGATAACCGTATCATATGTGAGCTTTTATTTAACAAAATTAAAATAACGGAAATTTGTAAAGATGGTTTAATGAATAAAAAGAAACATTGCTATAAAGATTTTATCTCACTTATCAGTGACATTTGCCATAAGATTGGTGATGATAGCGCTGTCAATGATGACATTTTACAAATATATACTGAAATTGGAAAAATAAATGAAGTAGATGTGCTATTTAAGAATGCTGTGATTATGAATAAACTCGTCGAAAATAAATATCTTTCAGAGGAAATCAAAGACATTGCAAGAACATTCTTGAATATATTACAGTCTATTGTAAAAAGAAATGACACACTACCAAATATAGAAATTGCCGAAATTGAGGATTTCAATCTTGCCGAAGAAGTGACAAAAATCATTGATGAAGGACTAGAACACCATAAAAGAACTATACAAGCATTTTTTTCGACAATTTCAACGATCTATCAGCAGAGCAGCTTCGATTTATAACAAAAAATGACATGAAAATGATGTCAGATCTTGCATCTGTCTCTGACAATAAATGTTTTTCTAAAATTTTAAACCTGTTTCAAGCCCTTTTCATCGAAAAAGTTGAAGCCGCTACGAAATACGTTTCTTATAGAAAAATGGCACCAATGTTCAATTCAGTTACTTATTACATTTTTAAAAGCTTCACCGAGCTTATCGAAACCATAAGCAGTATTACAAAAACATCTGTTGAAGATACTTTGAATATCATACAAACAAATTCTACTATAAACTGGGAATCCCCTTGTTCCTTAGATTTGTCCATGGAAAGACAGTGTCGCTTCCTCTTTCAATTGATTACGTTTTTCAGTGAAGGTGCAATCAAAACTTATGAATACACTTTTAAATTTTTAACGTCTAAAAACGTTTTGAGTAAACGCAACGTTACTCAAGAAAATTTGAGGAAATTATTAAATTTAAAAGTTAGCCTTCGTATATTTAATGTTGAATTTGCAAGTATACCAGAAGACCGACGCATATGGTTATACTTACTCGCTGATGCAATGTCCATAGAAGGGAATGATAGTTGTTTTGAAAATTTCCAACCCGTGTTGTCTGATTTTGTGAATTACATCAGCAAATCCGATAGCTCTTTGGAAGTATTTCGCATCTTCACCCACAACCTCATACAGTTTATCGTAAATGGAGAGCGATGTTTGTCATATTTTAGGAATCTTGATGTGTCGGAGTCACTTTAAAAATTTTGTTGTATAAAAAAAAGTTGTCTTGTCTGAAAAATTACTGTACTGTTATTTTACAATCATTGATGTATGTATAGCATAAAGAGGCTAAAAAATTTTTAAGATTTTATTCTCATTTTGGAAATTTAGTGTATGAAAATGCTGGCTACTCCTGTCCAAAAATTATCATGTTGTAAATTTTGCAATCATTTATAACATAAAGACGATGGTAATATTTTTAGATATTTTCCGCTAATTAAAAATTTCTTTGAATAAAAAAAGATTGGTTATCCCAGTTCAAAAATTATTATCAGAGTACGGATAGCCAAGGTGCCGCTCATTGTTCAATTGTTGTAAATGCTTTGTAGAAAAGGTTCGGCAAACCTTAAACCTTCATATGTTTGCGGATGATACGTTAGTTTATATTGTAGGTGATGATGTTTAGGGAATTACGGTATTTAAGTGATTGGTTATGTGAGAATAAACTGAAAGTGAACTTAAGTAAGACTAAGATGATGTGGATGAATAATAAAAAGTTGTGAGTGATGTGATTATGGATGGGAGAGTGGTAGAAGTAGTAGATAATATTAAGTATTTGGGCATTTATTTGGATTGTAAATTAAGTTTAGTTAGGAATAGAGATATACATAATTATAAAACGAGAAATAGAAATAAATTAATTATAGGTAGAGTTCTTTGTTGCTATTTACTTTGACACAGTAAAATTTTGATGCAGAAATATCTTGGAAGTACATAATCTAGATTGGAGGTCCCTTCAAGCCAGTCACACGACTGTTCAGTTATCACCGAGTGATTCGGAATCAGTGGCTACTCTTTCCAATTCCTCATACGCTATATCCTAGGTTGCCAGATTTCCAAAATCACAGATCGGAACATTCACTATTTCGAACAATGAAAAACAAAGAAGCTTACGAATTAATGAAGATATAAAGGAAAAAATATTTTTAATTAAATTATAATGTATATAAATAAGTACATACACACATATATATATATATATATATATATATATATATATATATATATATATATATATATATATATATATATATATATATATATATATGTAGAAGAGAACATATAAAAAATAGTTACTTAATAATCCACAGGAATCACAGTTAATAAAATATTTTGGATACAATTACAAGAATTACATTTTGTTTTAAGAAGTCAGGATTTTCAGAGGCAGTGCGGGACTCGGGATTTGTCTGTTGAACTCCCACTCAAATGGGGACGTCTGGCAACCCTGGTCATATCATAACACAGTAAGCTCATCTTTTCCGATATTTCATTGAATAATTAACTCCCAGTGGAATCATCGTTCAATCCGGCCATCCCGGAAGTCTCGACATGGTTATTATCATTGACCATTTCAAATATGACATTATTTTCTTCACCGTGACACCTAGCCATTTGACAATAAAGACTATATTGTAAAGTAAATAAATGCATATCAATATAAATAACAATTTATAATAACCATTCAGCTCCGAGATCTGTAATAGCGTCTCCAAGTGGCAAGCTGTTTGCTCATCCGTCTATCGGATTGCCGGCCTCCAACGGCAAAGCTTCCTACCCATTTTCAAAAAGCTTGGTGAGACCAGCCGGTCCGCCATCAATTACTACATCATAAACTTCACTGAAATATAAAAATAAATCTAATTAAAACTAACGTCACATAATCGTCACAATGCTCTAAAATTGTGCCTGAATGGTTATTTTTCTCCTTTACAAAAAATTATACAAATTGAATTTGAATTTGTAAGAAATCTCTGTACTGGAATTCCTGTAGTTATTAAAAAAGTTGTATACACGGACGTAGATAGAAGTTTGATTAAAAAGTAAAAGATCTAAATAGCATACAAATACTATAGTATTTCAGAATTGTATCGAAAATTCAATTTTGTATTTTTTCATTGATATCTTTTTACCAAAATTTTCGTATATATACGTATATATTAGGGGTACCAGAAAGAAATCGCGCATTTTATGAACCGATGTTTGAGGTCAGTTTGTGTTCAGACACGGTGTGGTAAACATCTCTGTAAGTTTTTTTTATTGTAGAACTGTTCTTTGACTTTATTTTTTTGTAACAAATTTTTATTTTATTGTTAGGATAAAATGTCGAAGCCAGAAACAGATGAAAGCCACGTAAGGCATTGTATGTTACTTTTGTTTGATCAGGGCTTAAACGCCAGTAAGGCCACTAAAACCATTAGAGACATTTATGGTGAAGTGATTACTACTCGCAGATCAATTATACAAATTCAATTTGAATTTGTATGAAATCTCTGTACTGGAATTCCTGTTGATATTAAAAAAGTTGTATACACGGACATACATAGATAGAAGTTTGATTGAAAAGTAAGAGATCTAAATAGCATACAAATACTAAAGTATTTTAGAATTGTATCGAAACCTCAATTTTGTATCTTTTCATTGATATCTTTATACCAAAATTTTCGTATATGTACATACGTAAATATAATAGAGATAAAATATACACAAAGATTCAAATATATTGCGAAGTGGTTTTAGATTGTAGCGTGCAAGAAAATGATATGAACCGAATCAAAACAAGTGCTAATTACCTATTGCCGAATGACATTTTGAGGTTATGTGAACGATGACATCTGTCAAATGACAATTGAATTGACGCTAGCACCACAATCGATGAGCATACCTATTAGTGCCTTTCTAAAATTTCATTTAGCGACTCTAAAAATAAATCATGTTTTTTAATGTACATTCATTAATGTGTGCATGGATTAGTCTGATTTTCTCGTTTCTCATTAATTTCTCATTTTTTATTTTATTTCTACCCTCTCTCCTGTTCATCAATTTTTTTTTATTTACGTTTCAGAATTATTTAAGAGTGATAATTAGAGCCCGGAATCTGAAGGGGCTGTTTATTGTTCAAAAATTGTAAATGCATTGTTAAAGGTTTGCCGAACCTTTTTTACAAAGGATTTACAACAATGGAACAATAGGCGGCACGTTTCCGGCCCCTTCAGATTCCGACCTCTAGTGATAATTAATTTAATAATATAAATAATTAATTTTTTACAAATAAAATTGAACGCAGCTTTACATATGTATGTACATACATACATAGGTGCAAATTAGATAAAATAAAATGTAAATTCGAGATCTCCTTTTAAGGGGGTATTCTAGTTTAGAAATTTGAAAATATTGATTTTTTTTTTATTTCATATTTTCAAAGCTTAAACCTTTAAAAATATGTCCTTAAGAGGTTTTTTCAAAATTAAAGTTATTTTCAGAGATACAGCTGTTTTAGTGACGTGGCATCTAACCGGACAATATACATATGTACATACATACGATAGCCGTACGTTTTCACACGTTCAATCACTCAAAATATTTTATCCCTCTCGTTGTTCGACATATTTGCATTTCGTTTTTTTCCATGTATAGCTAAGAGTTCTCTTTTATATTTTACTAGCTGTATTACCCGGCTTCGCTCAGTATTTATAATATAAACCGCTTAAAGATGACTAAGCTAATAGTAAACATTTAATTAAAAAAAAAAAAAAATTAAAAAAAAATTTAAAAATTTGAAAAAAAAATCAAAAAAAAAAAAAATCAAAATTTTTATTTTAAAAAAATCAAAAAAAAAAATTTAAATTAATTTAAATTCAAAAAAAAAAAATTAAAAAAAATCAAAAAAAAAAATTAACCCTTCTAGGGCTTCGCCCTCGCGCCCCCCTGAGCCTTTGCCTTCTAGGGCTTCGCCCCTCCACGCCCCCATGAGCAATTGCCGTTTAGGGCTTCGCCCCCATGATCAGTTGCCTTTTAGGGCTTCGCCCCTCCGCGCCCCCATGATTAAATGCCGTCTAGGGCTTCGCCCCCCTTAGTTAATGCCTTTTAGGGCTTCGCCCCTCCACGTCCCCATGGCTAATTGCCATCTAGGGCTTCGCCCCCCTTAGTAAATGCCTATTAGGGCTTCGCCCCTCCGCGCCCCCATGATTTAATGCCGTCTAGGGCTTCGCCCCCATGATCAGTTGCCGATAAGGGCTTCGCCCCTCCACGTCCCCATGGTTAATTGCCGTCCAGGGCTTCGCCTCCCTTAGTAGATGCCTATTAGGGCTTCGCCCCTCCACGCCCCCATGATTAAATGCCGTCTAGGGCTTCGCCCCCATGATCAGTTGCCGATAAGGGCTTCGCCCCTCCACGTCCCCATGGTTAATTGCCGTCTAGGGCTTCGCCCCCATGATCAGTTGCCTTTTAGGGCTTCGCCCCTCCGCGCCCCCATGATTAATTGCCGTTTAGGGCTTCGCCCCCCTTAGTTAATGCCTTTTAGGGCTTCGCCCCTCCGCGCCCCCATGATTGAATGCCGTCTAGGGCTTCGCCCCCCTTAGTTAATGCCTTTTAGGGCTTCGCCCCTCAACGCCCCCATGATTAAATGCCGTCTAAGGCTTCGCCCCCAAGATCAGTTGCCTTTTAGGGCTTCGCCCCTCCGCGCCCCCATGATTAATTGCCGTTTAGGGCTTCGCCCCCTTTAGTTAATGCCTATTAAGGCTTCGCCCCTCCGCGCCCCCATGATTGAATGCCGTCTAGGGCTTCGCCCCCCTTAGTTAATGCCTTTTAGGGCTTCGCCCCTCCGCAACCCCATGATTAAATGCCGTCTAAGGCTTCGCCCCCATGATCAGTTGCCTTTTAGGGCTTCGCCCCTCCACGCCCCCATGATTAATTGCCGTTTAGGGCTTCGCCCCCCTTAGTTAATGCCTTTTAGGGCTTCGCCCCTCCGTGCCCCCATGATTAAATGCCGTCTAAGGCTTCGCCACCATGATCAGTTGCCTTTTAGGGCTTCGCCCCTCCGCGCCCCCATGATTAAGTGCCGTATAGGGCTTCGCCCCCCTTAGTTAATGCCTATTAGGGCTTCGCCCCTCCGCGCCCCCATGAATAAATGCCGTCAAGGGCTTCGCCCCCATGATCAGTTGCCGTTTAGGGCTTCGCCTCATAAGGCTGCGCCCCATGGGGCTTCGCCCCATGAGGCTGCGCCCCCTTCGGGGCCCCATGGGGCTGCGCCCCAGGAGGCTGCGCCCCCTTCGGGGCCCCATGCGGCTAAGCTCCATATGGCGGCGCCCCATATGGCGGCGCCCCATAAGGCGGCGCCCCATAAGGCTGCGCCCCTAAGGCTGCGCCCCATAAGGCAGCGCCCCATAAGGCGGCGCCCCATGAGGCTGCGCCCCCTTTGGGGCCCAATGAGGCTGCGCCCCCATTGGGGCCCAATGAGGCTGCGCCCTCTTTGGGGCCCTATGGGGCTGCGCCCCTTTTGGGGCCTCATGGGGCTACGCCCCATGAGGCTGCGCCCCCTTTGGGGCCCCATGGGGCTGCGCCCCCTTCGGGGCCCCATGCGGCTAAGCTCCATAAGGCGGCGCCCCATAAGACTGCGCCCCTAAGGCTGCGCCCCATAAGACAGCGCCCCATAAGGCTGCGGCCGATAAGGCTGTGCCCCATAAAGCTGCGCCCCCTTTTGAGCCCCATGGGGCTGCGCCCCATGAGGCTGCGCCCCCTTCGGGGCCCCACGGGGCTGCGCCCCTTGTGGCGCCCCTGGCGGGGCCCCATGAAGCTACTCGCCTTGCGCCCCCGCGGGGGTGAATCCATTGAAACGAAAAAAAAAATCGGCGCCCATGGATCGAAAAAAAAAAAATCGAATCACGTGTTCGATGACGTCACCGATCTACGGACGATGACGACCAAGGATATTTACATACAAAGTCTCTTTCCAAATTATAGATTAGATAGTGTATATATTTTTTGTATTCGAATAAGAAACCAAATTTAACGAATAGCTAATCATAAAACTATTATAGATTAGCGTAAAATTATAATTTTATTTATTTTCGTGAGAATTTAGTCAGGGATGCAAGGGGAAAAAAAGGGTCACGCCGGGCCATAAATCAGTCATATAATCGAGTGAAATATGTCAATTTTACAACATACCACAAAAGAGTTGTTGCACCGTTCGGAAACCCAAAATAATAATGAATCGCTAAATTCATTAATCTGGACTTTTTCACCGAAACATATTCATTCTGGGACGAAGACAATTGAAATTGCAAACTATTTAGCTGTTTGCATTTTTAATCAAGGCTTTTTACCAGTTTTCAAAATTATGAACGTCATGGGAATCACAATTCGTCCGGAAGCTCATGTATTCGCTGCCAGACGGGACGAAACTCGGATACGTCGCGTCGCTCAGAAGTACGAGCTTCTGATGCTTCTAAGGAAGCTAGAACTGATCGTCCATCAAAAAGAACTGCGGAAATGATTATTTTGAAGAAGAAGAAGGCCCAATGTATGGAGCAGGAATCGCCGATTAACGAAATGTAAATACAGCGCCCGTTTATATGACTTTGACTGCCTGAAACTTTGCTCAAACTACTTTTTCCAACACGTTTGACATGATATCTCAAGTTCTAATGGACCAATTAACTTCATATTTGGTGTGGGCCTTATTTATATATCTCTCTATGGTCCGTACCAGAATTATGTAAAAATTTGTTTTTTTATATTTTTAAAAAATTCAAAATTTTGAAAAAAAGGCCAAAAAATGACTTTTTTTTCAAACAGTTGGCATTTCGCGAAAAAATTTTTTTATTTTTTTTCGTGGTACGGACCATAGCGACACTATTATTAATTAAGAACCTTTTTTTTTTTTCAGATGACTAGAAGGGTTGGAATCGTGTCAAGATGGAGGCACCCTTTTTTTAACACCCCCACTTTACCAGCCTGTAATTCTTTCAATTTTTAATGTTTTTTTTTTCAATTTTTTTATTTATTATTGAAATATTAATAAACATATAATAAAAAAAATGCATGGCAAAAATGTTTTTAGTTTTTTTTTATTGAATTTTAAAAAACGCCCAAAATTTGTTCCTCTAGACCAGTGCTACTCAAACTTTTTCAGCTGGCGGACCACTATATATTTTTCAGTAATTCTCACGGAGCAGCATCATATTTTAAAATAAAAAGGTTATATACTCGTATGTATATGGTTGACAACTCGTAAACAAATAAAAATAAAATAAAATCTAATTAATAAAATTTATTTTATTGAATTCAAAGAAGTACAATATTTACAAATATACTTAGACAAAGATAAAAAATGAAAATAAAAAAAATAAAACTAATGAGACATACATATGAGCTTGTTTTTTATTAGATAACTTATCCAGTCATGGTTTAATCGAAGACAATGCCACATGCAATGGATCATAAATATCCACACTATGACGATGTTTTGTTTTAATTATACTCATGGTTGAGAAACTAGTCTCGCAAAGGTAAGTTGATGCAAATGGTAAAAAAGTTTTCACTGCAAGTTCATAAATATATGGGAATTCTACTTTTAATTTGATCCAAAAGCCTGCAAGTGAAGTTGTGGTTTCAAAACATTTTTTTAAATTCTTGATTTGCAGTCAGATTAATTAGTTTATCTTCCAAATTAGGTGATATATCATCATTCCATGGTAAAAATGGATTTCGTATCCATCCTTTTCCCTTTCGTGGATCGTCATCTGGTGGAAAAAAGAAATCGAATCACTCTGATAAATTTGTCAAATGCCAATTGATTATATCGCGCAAATACGTCATATTAAGCTCCTCTCCTGCTTCGTAAATAATATCAGCCAAATTGTGAAACATGTCATAGCAATCTTTTGAAACACGAATCTTCCATGTTTTTAGTTTTCGTTTCAACCCATCTGTATTGTCTGCCATTGTGAAACAAGATGACATTCTTCCTTGCATGTCATAACTTACGGTCATGCAAAATGCAAAAAATATCTGTCAAATAAGCTAGCTTGGCCATCCAGACTATATTTTGAAATAGTCCTGACATAAGCTATTGTTTTATTTTTAAATTACGTCTTTCTTCGAGGACCGGCTACCGTCCATAGTTTAAGTGGCACTGCTCTAGACTAGAATACCCCCTTAAATAAACGACAGCATTTTGCAAATTGGATCGATGGGAATTTAATTTTGCAATAACAATGAGATTAAATGATTTTATGACATCCTGTATTTGCATGATGATTTTTCTTTTCTGAAAAAGATAGGTAAGATTTAGCCTAATAGAACAATCTTCGGCAGATTAAATCTAAAAAAAAGAGAGTTTCGAAACAAAAGGGTCCAGCAAATCGGAAGGCCCAAATCGAGATGGCCAGATGGGATGTTCGCTCAATCGGAGGATGGACTCGTTGAATTTAACACCTCTGCAGGTAGATA
Organism: Arctopsyche grandis; assembly: GCF_051622035.1. NCBI lineage: Eukaryota > Metazoa > Arthropoda > Insecta > Trichoptera > Hydropsychidae > Arctopsyche > Arctopsyche grandis. The sequence continues at coordinate 30,692,108 of NC_135356.1, read as the reverse complement.
TGACCCATTCCAAACTGTGGCGCCAATGATCAACACGCGTCCTTTGGTTGGTCTGTAAACAGTGTTTAGATGGTATTAGATATTGTGCGAATGGATTGTGTATAAATACATATGTGGTTGTATATCATAACGATATATGTGGTTGTATATGTATAACGATAATGGTTGAATACAAAATTGGCATACTGCAATTGGAACCTGCTAGAGATTAAAAACCCGTCTCGAGATAACACATACATATTGCTATTCAACATGAAAGCGATGCAAAATTCTGAAATTATTATTTTAAAAAGTTCAATGACTCGGCTCTATTGAGAAATGGCATTTGGAATAATAATCAAATGAGCAAAATAAGAAAATCGTTATTTTAGCAAAAGTCCGTTGGATCTGCACAATTTGGAGCTGAAGACGCGAGTCGGGAAATCGTGCAGTGGATTACATTTCGGCAGTCTTACATTACATTTGAATCTTAGATTACATTACATTTGTTCGATTGGTTAACTTTTTATTGAAAATACTAATTAGTGTTTGTGTAACAAGCAATCGCAGTCGCACATACCTGTGGCGTGGCAACAGAAGACTGGGTGGGTGGGAGTGGGTGGAGTGGGTGGGAGTGGGTGGAGTGGGTGGGAGTGGGTGGGAGTGGGTGGAGTGGGTGGGAGTGGGTGGGAGTGGGTGGAAGGGCGAGGCAACCGCTAATGAAGAGTGCGACAAGTAGTGGAACTGATAGATAGATATGTATTATTAAGGAGTTTTTAATGGTAAAAAATTAAATATTAAATGCCAGTGTTAATAAAAAAATGGACAGTATAAAAATCTGAAGTACATTCGCCAGAACAAATACATAGCAATTTCTGTTGTTATCTTAGCAAAAGTCCGATGGATCATACTTTTCTCTTACCGAAACAAATACAAAAATGTATGTAAGTAGATATGTCTGTTTAAACTTTCTTATTTATACCCTAATCTTTCATTTCATTTAATTCAATCTTTCATGTCACAAGTAAATTCGCCAGAACAAATAGCAATATCCGTTGGATGGAATTGTATATCAAAATCGTTTTAAAGGAGCTCTAAACAAACGATCAATGCGAAAAAATGATAAACACCTGTTTTATAGGTTTCAAACATCACCGTAGCGAGGCCATGGCAAATGGGAGCTCACCTATTTCATTTTTTAATAAAACATATTAAATTTAAGTTGAATTCGATGTGTTTTTGAAATATCCATTTTTTATTTTTCAATTAGATATGTATTTTGTTCGAGGCATCGTTATGCATGTTTTACTTTTAATACTTTTGAGTTTTGAGTTCTCTTTTTGGAACCTTACAAACTGTTTTTAATTTTATTTCATCGCCTACTAAATAGATGGGAAATAATATCATCGTTATTAGCTTGAAAAATCATTCGGATACGAGATGGAAAATTTTAGCCTAGTCTACTGTTTTGAAAAGATTTTTACACCAGAATAGTTTTCTCTTTAAAAACACAAGCATAGATATATGTATGTTTTATTTTATTGATTTTATTTTTAAAGTTTAGACCATTGTGGCATTACATGAATTCCTAATGCGCCACAATGGTCAAAAAATATAACACAAAAGAAACAAACTAAACAAAAATTAATACATATGCACAATTCATAAAAAAATATATATAGGTATATATCATGTTTATTATTATATAGGCAGGGGCGTTATTTCAGTTTTTCCCATGGGGGGGGGGGGGGCAAAATTTGTGAGGGGTGTATTATATATAATGAGTATACGAATTTTAACTATTTATATTTTTATCAATAAAATTAGTAGTTAAATCATTTTAAAGGATAAACGAGTTTTGTAAATATCTTTCAAAGCAAGACAAACCACAAAACAAAATATATTTGCGAGTTAACATTTTTTTCTGTGAAAAATCGATGTATTTATATAATATTATGTACCTATTCATATACCTTACAGTGTTCTAAATAATTTCAATACATATTCTATTTTCGTTGGTTTAGTATTTTAATTCGAATTCATAATAACACTTAAAACAACGTGGATAGTCCCATTTAAATCTAGCCCCCTAAAGCCACCCCCCCACCCCACACAAATAGTAACAGTTTATTATTTTCATAACACCTTAGCCCTTTTTCTGAATCCGTTTTTCTGCTTTTTCTGATTTTATGCAAGTTTAAAATTCGTCCGAGGACCATCAATCCAACAACCCTGTATCTTTTATATCGAAAGATTCTTCATTATAGTCCTCGGAAGTGGACGAGAGTGAATCTTCCATCGAGTGAGATCTCGTCCTATAAATAAAGAAACAAATCTACCTGTAGTGTTATAGAGTTTCAAAATATTTAATGACTATTTGAAACGAATTGTACATAAGTGCCGGTAAAGCAAATTGCCGAAGAATTCCAACCTGCGAATGGGTACGATGTGGTCTTCATCTCTATCCTTTTTATCGTCTATATTCTCTTGTAGGGTTTCGTTGTTCACGGCTGAAGAACTGGCCACTGGCTCCAGGTTTTCTTCTTTTACCACAGTGTTTTCATTATCTTGGTTGGGGGTGGGGCTCGGGGTGGAGTGGAGGCTGAAGGTGGGGGATGGAGTGCGGGTTGGCCTGGGTGTGGGGCTTGGAATGAAGTAGAAGCTGGAGGTGGGAGATGGAGTACGGATTGGGCTGAGGTTGGGGGATGGGATGGGAGTGAGGCGGGGCTGGGAGTGCTGCTGGGGGTGGGTCTTGGGGTGGAATCGAAGCTGAAGGTGGGGGATGGAGTGGGGGTTGGGCTGGGGGTGCGACTGGAGGTGGGGGATGGGGTGCGGGTGGAGGTTGAGCTAGATGTGGAACTCATGGTCTTCACACAACGAAACCTGAAATGAAAGTAGGAATTGAGGCGAAGCTGTTACTGATCTGAAACTACTCGCAAACTGCACAAATTTTGTGCAATTAAAAAATATACATTATATGGAAAAAAAATGTAAATATATATTATACTAGTGGTTTTACCCTGCTTCGCTCGGTATTTGTAATATAAACCGCTTAAACATGACTAATCTAATAGTAAACATTTTATAAAATTTATTTGAATAGTTTTATTTTATATAAATTTATTTGAATATTCATTTGGTTTTTTTTTACATACCTCCTTTACGTTTTTTATTAAATTAACTGTCACGAACAAACAAACATATGTAGATACATACTAAGTCTCTTTTGAAATTATATGTATACCAGAATCTGGCGCCTGCGCCCCCGGGGACTATAAATCGAATCGGTGCCTATTAATTAAAAAATAAATAAATCGAATGTGTTGTCTACGAACCAACCAACCGAGGCTACATATATATATTCAAAGTCTCTTTCTTTTTTTTATTTAATTGACTGTCACGCACAAACAAACATATATACTAAGCCTCTTTCAGAATTATATGTATGCCAAAATCCGGCGGCCCCACGGGTGCTTTCGCGCCCGGTGCCCCCCGGAGCCTTCGCCCCCTAGAGTTGTTAATTTCGAGGAAAAAACATTAATTAAAGAAAACCTTAAAAAGCCGGTTGATCGTGCCAAAAAGCCGGTTTTCTGTTATTTAAAAAATGCTCAAAAAGTCGGCTTTTCGGTTTCGGTTTAAACCGGATTGGAAGCCCAAAGTTCGAGGGTAGGCGTGAAGTTTGTACTCACCGGAGACGTGGGTTGGATCTCTTTTGCAAGATGAGTCAGCGGAAGAACACGTCAATCTCGTCGGACTGACTGACCACGCTCGCGATTCGACGTTTTTTGGCCCAAACTGCATCTAAATGTCGGCCTATTCCTTCGATGACGAAATTCAAATTTTTTTTTCATGAATACTGGCCAAATTTCGCGAGTCAAGTGATCTTATGAACATACATAAAATGGGTGCTTCTGTAAAAGAAAACGTTAAATACCCTTGAGTATAATTATATATATATATATTGAAATTATCTACATTCTTGTAAATTAGTGATTTTGGGAAAAAAATTCGTAGTTCAATGAAATTTTTTTTTCTGCCAAACTAATTTATTCATTGCGATCAATTTCTCAACAAATGGGACGTTCTGTATCTACTGTGTCAAGAATAATGAAAAAGAAAAAGGATTCTGGAACTTTTGCTCGTAAGAAGGGAACAGGACCGAAAAGATGCATATCCGAGAGACAAGATCGCCTGATAACTCTATTATCTTTAGGGCAACGGTTCAAAACTGCTGTAGAAATAAGAAAAGAGATCCCGGATCAATTTTCAATTGAAATTAGTGATGTAACCTTAAGAAAACGACTCAGAGAAGCTGGACTGCAAGCTCGGAAACCTGCGAAAAAACCATAAATTACGAAGAAAATGATGAAAAACCGATTAGAGTGGTCGAAATATCACGAAAATTGGACGACATCGGATTGGCGACAAGTCATATTTTCTGATGAGTTGAAATTTAACCTCTTCAGCTCCGATGGTTTTCCGTATGTTCGAAGAAAAGTTGGAGAAAGATTCGACCAAAAATGTACCCTGAGACAGTGAAGCATTCCCCAAGCCACATGGTTTGGGGATGTTTTTCTTATTATGGAATTGGTCGAATACAGTTTGTGCAAGGTTCCATTAACGAAATAGCATATAAAAAAAATTCTAGAAGAAAGTTTTATCCCATCAATGGAAAACCATCTTTCAAATTCTGGTGATGTCATATTCCAAGATGACTCTGCCCCTTGTCATCGAGCTAAATTAGTGAGTATTAATTTTATTTAATGATATTGAATGTAATTAATAATATTTCGATCAAAAAACTGAAATATTTTTGTTACTTTTTTTTAGGTTCGGGTTTCTTTGCAGGAATTGGGTGTAAAGACATTAACATGGCCTGGGAATAGTCCCGATTTAAACCCAATTGAAAATGTATGGATGGCTATTAAATATAGGGTTAGTAAAACAAATGTGTCTAGCCATCAATCATTAAAAGAGACTATTGAAAAAGTATGGTATGAAGACTTCCCCATCGACATTTTAAGAAACTTAATAGATTCTATGCCTTACCGTAAAAGCCGTCATAAAATTAATAGGAGCCGCAACAAAATATTAATTAAGTTCTTATAATTTGTAAATAATACCATGTGACTAATTAAATTAAAAGTTTACGCTCAACTGTGTTTTTTCATTCAAAATTTCATTCAACTGTGGAGACTACGTTTGGTCATAAAAACCGGCTCAGACTAAAATTCTCCCTACCTTTTTTTTGTTGTTTCCTTTCTTAACGATTGTCGTTAAAATAAAGCACTATGATATAATCTACCATTTTAATGACTTTGGGTGTTTATTTTATTTAAGATCACTGAAATTTCACGCAAAATCACATTTTTCGATGGTGTTGCGGTTTCCGAAACCGCGACTGTATGTAAATATATTTATCAATGAAGATGTACAAAATATTCATAGATGAATATGTATTTAAAATAAAATGATGATGAAACTCGAATTGGGGTGCGAACTTGCACAATTCCAGAAAAATTTCATTTTCTATTTCGGAAATTTCTAGAATAGTATATACATTTGTAAAATAATTCTGGCTGCAAAAATCGCCAAGATAAATATCGATTTGTGTAACGTCGTAATTAACAATAGGTATCGTTGTCTCTGTCTGCGCCGGCTGTAGGTGCGTGCGTGCGAGAGGTGTGGATGCGAGCAGAACTCCCACTCGCACTCCCACGCATCGGAAGCGCTGCTCGCACGCACTCGAGACAGAGCTGGAGAGACAGAGACAGAGACAGAGAGCGAGACCCGCCATTGCTATGTACGCCATTGTAATTCCGAGTACAACCTCGGTTGATAATTGCGGCGCTCAGCGATAGCGAACCTACGCATGCTTTCAAATTAAACCTACGCAAAGAGACACGTGTGCGTACGTACCACTTTCCACATTTATTTCGTACCTTTGCAATGTGACGAAACATCCCATATGAGGTTTATTTAATGTAAAATTATTCCATTTAAAGGATGAAATGAATTGAAAAAAATAAACTACTGAAACTGACCTTGAATTTGAAAAAAGTCTGCAAAAAGTGGCAGTGCAAATATATTTTTTCGATTTTTTTAATATTATTTTTTTGAATTTTACATGATACAAGCATCTTTTCCAACCACAGGTAGTGCCGGTTGTAGGGGGGGGGGGCTGGGTCGGGCGGCGAGTAAGTTAGGGCGCCACTCGATACGCCGAACGCGCTTTATCATTTAAAATTAAGGCGCCAAAGGCCCTACAAAACTTTAGATTAGAGGGCCAAAGGCGCTTCTACTTTCTAAACTGTAAACATGTTTACACTTTGTTCAACTTCAATATGAGCTATGGACGTGCACATTCGCTCTATTGTCACGGATATTCCATTAGATCCGTCTTGTAGAAGCGTGTGAAATATATGGTCGATTTGGGTATCACTTATGATCCTCAACGCACCTTTCACAGCCATATCAAGAAAGTCGTTGACGTTTCCTTTCGTCGACTTGGATTTGTCTTGAGATATGCAAGATTATTCTCCAATCCTCTGTCTTCTCGCTTGCTTTTCAATTCGCTTGTGAGAAGTAAGCTAGAGTATAATGCGATTGTGTGGAATCCGCATGAAGCAAATTACTCTCTGATGATTGAGAAAGTGCAAAAAGCATTTCTTCGTTTCCTATATAGGAAAGAATATGGGTATTACCCATATCTCTACCCTACTCCTTTCCTTTTGGGCATGCTTGGGTATAATTCCCTTGAAGTTCGGAGAAACTTCTCATTAATTCGTTTCGTTCTCCTGCTCTTACGTGGCAATACGTCATGCCCGTTGTTGCTGGGGCAGTTGGAACTTTATGTCCCTAATCACTATGTGCGTGGTAGACATCATCATTTGCTGGCTGTACCTCCTGCCCGCACAGTTATTTTTCGAATGGCTCCTATTCCAAGAGCTATTCGACTTCTTAATGAAATCGTTGCTGCCGAGACTGAATGTGATATTTTCCACCTTAGTGAGCGTAAATTGTCGGAAATTACTCTAACCCATTTATCTGGTAATCTGCGCTCATCATTGTTTTCATGATTGATTGTGATTTATGAGTGAAATTTTGATTAGCTCTCTTCCATTTGGGCCGTACAGGGATGTTTTGTATTTGTAGTTGTTTCTTACATATTTATTGTAACTGGCTGTAGGTGCAAGGCATTCCTTATGCTATATTTTTATTTGATATTTTTACTTTATTTGTTATTATTAAATGCTATTTTTTATGTTTATGTATGGATGTATTTATGTTTATGTTCAAATGTATTTTTTTTTATGTATAATTGAGTAAATTATTTTCGTTATGTATTAATTTATGTTTAATTGTTATTTTGTTTTTTTTTGTGTTATATTTTTTGACCATTTTGGCGCTTTAGAAATACCTGTTATGCCACAATGGTCTGTTTAGAATAAATAAATATATCGCTTAAAGAAATGATCCAAGTAGCTCACGAAGCAACCACATTAGCGGAACAATTAAAAGATTTCAGCTTTCTTATTTCATTAATTGTTTGGTACGATGCTCTTTTTCAATTAAATTAATTTTTATTTCTTAGATACAACATCAAACTTAGATACAGTGTCAATGAAAGAAATATTCGTGAGAATTTTAAACAATCTTACGGAAAGAGCCGATCTTCAAATTAAGCTGTCCGCGAATTAGGAATCTGATATTATTCGTAATGAACCCATTAATTTAAAATATTTTCTTTCAGACAAAGTTCAAGGTAAAATTAATACACTCATTGTATTAAATTTTATAAAACAGCATGATTTACAAAAATTGTATCCAAACATTTACATCTTGACTATTATTCAAAACTGAAAATATATTTTCACTTATCAGGTGATCCTAAATCTTATTACTCCTTAATGTATAATGTGAAAAATATTGATGAAATGATTTTTAATTTCAATTAAGAAAAAAAATTTGGGGGGGAGCTTAATCATATTAGCCCGGGGTCCGTCTTGGAATGAGCGGGCCATGATTAAAACTTTTACTTATATAATACTAATTTTGCTGTATATCTCCTAGTTATCTACTAAGACACAATATACAGAATGTATATTAACACATAATCCTATAATGCTCTATATCTATATTAACACTACAAAGAGATAGAGAATATTGTTGCGTAGGGGTGGGTGGAGGATCCAAGTAAAAGGCCAACAGTCGTATCACAGCATTTATTTAGATACACGCACTGTCAGTGCTAAGTCCAGAATGACATATTATCGCCTACGTACCGACTTATAAGGGGTAGATCTCTCAGGACGTCTAATCTGTTTACCTACTGTATAGTCACGTATTCGGATATGTATTCCCACGGTATGAGAAGTGCAATCATTGTTTAGCTTTCATGCACTTGTCGCTAATCCTTAAAACCACTTACCCCGGTCACACGGTCTCTCAGGACGCTACCCGGCCTAATCCGATCGCAATTACTCGGCGGCTCTGTTTAGTATACGTAACAATATCTATATGTATATCTAAAATGGACAATGATCACTACATCATTAACATTAGAATATATGTACATATGTATGTATGTAGCAATCTAACAACAATAAGTATTGCTTAAATAATGCCTACATTAATAAGAATAAAATGACCACTAAATCAATAGCTATTATAATTAAACAAAGGCGTATTATTGTATGAAGACATAAATTCTGTGTATTCTTGTTAAGTTATTTTTTAAATATACGACAAGATCACTACATACGTATATACTTTAATGCTCTATTTCTACATTAACATTATCAAGAAAAAAATCACAAAAGATGTAATGAAAATAAAATATAAGTATATCTAATTTTACTGATTATTTAATGAGCAACAATTCCATATGAAATGTACACTGCATTACTCAATTAACACTGCGTTATTTCAAATAGCGTTTACATAAACCTATAATGATCTATATCTACATAAAATTATAAAGACAAAATGAACCATGATCACTAGAACTATTTGAATATATTTTATTTTTTCTGGAGGTGGGAAATCTTCAAAGACACCTACATACAGTCCAAACCCACTCTCTGGGACTTGTATGTATGTATTTCATCAAAGAGTGGGATCCGTTTATTCGTCATCTTCATTATTTCCCTCATCTCTACGTCATTGACCCATATATAGATTCAATAAAAATGCAAATTGGAATTTAAGAACAAATAAATTTTGAAACAGTCATAATACACAATTTAGACTCATTCCTCCGTTCGTCTCACATTCATTCTTCTCTCGTTTTCTTTCTTATGATAAAAAAATGATCACTAGATCAGTAGGTATTGAAATTAAAATTAAACTAAGATGTATTGTTTTATGAAGACATAAATTCTGTTTATTCTCATGTTTAGTTAGTTTTTCTACCATTAACAATACACAAATGTAGGTAAACAAGACACTGATCACTACGAGAAAAAGTATGCAGAAAAATATGACCATTCATTCTTCTCTCGTTTTCTTTCTTATATCTACATAGATATGTACATATGTACCAACACAATAACAATAAGAACCTATTACTTAAAAATGAAAATCAAAAGATACAAAATGATCACTAAATCAGCAGGTATTGAAATTGAAATTAAACTAAGATGTATTGTTTTATGAAGACATACATTCTGTTTATTCTCATGTTTAGTTAGTTTTATAACGAGAAAAAGTTAGTTAAAAAGTTACATAACGAGAAAAAGTATGCTAAAAAATATGACCACTCAATCAGCAGCTATTGAGTTTTTTAAAACATCCTCGGTCCGTTTGGCGACACGCTTCGTAAGGGGCAGTATCCTCTGAAACAAAAAGAAATTGTTTGTAATTACAAAGTTAACTGCTCGCAATATGTACATTTTAAGGTATTCTACATGTCTATACATCTTACATGGTATGTGCATCATCACCAGTCGCTCCACAAGTGGGACATATATAACTCCTCAAAATAGGGCACGACAACTTGCCCGTAGGTGACCTCAGATAGTGACTATTATACATGACATAAGACTCGCCGTTCTTGTGGCAGTAGCCGCAGTACATCGGCGTTTTCGGAGGCTCGCCTTTCTGGACCTGGTGATTATAAAAATCGGATTACAAATGCTTAGATACAAATTTTAGTTGTTGCAAATCTATTTTGTTTTCAAAACCTTGGATTTGTTCTTAGATGAATTTGGATTGAAAGGACAATTCTTCCTGAAACAAAATGTCACAATTTTCAATTAGGTGCCTAAATTTTATGCTAGAACTCAATCTACATTAATGAATATCTCACCGGGTGTGGGCGTTATCACCAGTCGCTTTACAAATGGGACAGATAACGCTCCGTAGAACTGGACAGGATATATTGCCATTCGATGACCACAACGAATGGTTATTATAAAAGAGAGACGGCTTTCCACCTGCATGACAAAACATGCAATATTCGATATTCAGGCAAGGACTTTCCACCGGGAGCTGAAATTTATATATATAATTCGGGTTAAAATCGCTTGGACGCAAATTTGATATGTCTACAAATATTGGTCACGATGATTAGTTTGCCTTACCGCTGACATCGCGGATTTGTCCTTAATGTGGAAAACGCAGAATCCCTCCGCTCTGGCCGACAACACAGTCTGAAATCAATTCAGCGCGGAACATGAAACGTCGTTGTGCAAAACCGATCAACGAAAAGTTCGAGCTGGACTAACCTGAGATGTAACCTTGAAAAGTTCGCTTACGTCCTCGTTCGTGGGTTTCCTTCGATCAGCAAAATAAGTGACCCCGGCCACTGGAACGGATGATTCGAATGACGATTGGAGTGGGTGATGTGAAGGGTTTCTGCGGAAATTCTCTGGACATTGACAACAGCAAGGCCGTTCGAACGAGCGTGCAGAAAGCAACGTGCAGACAGGCAGAGTGAGGTGCGGCCGTAACACTCAAATATTCGTCCAGCTTTTTGAAATATGCACAAAAATCATCGTTCATCACGTGATCGAGCTTTTATTCATCACAATTACTCGAGTGCATATGTAGATACAAATAATTGGAGTACTCTATATTTCTTATCTTATTTTTGGTATTCCATTGAACTGTTTCAATCTAGCATTGCCGGCTCCACAACTACATATTCAAAATATGAATGTGATGACAAAAAGGTTCTGGGCCCACGAAATTAATCGTGTAGACAAATATTCATTATTTAAACTGTATACATAAAGAGGCGAGAGGCGACTGGCTCGAGGAACACACATGCATAAATGCTTACAATTGCCTGTACACGTGTCAAATGTTCTTGCCTTGAAGTAAAACAGAGGTTGTTTGAATCTACGAACAGTAGTGTTCGCCACACTATCTACATTTGGGCGTATTTCATTTTTGTAGTCTTGTCCTATTGGTCTTTTTTTTCTATAGATAGACAGCTGACAGGGGTTTTCATTGTAAAATATTACATTAATAAAATAAATTTGCGATTGCCTCTATTTACATAAAAATGGGGGGATCGCTCCGGGTTGCTATAGCCAAAATAGAGCTTATCATCGATTTATTATAGCTTAGTAATTCCTATATGTCTATGCACATAAATATATTCTTATACCTCGTATACATTGTATGTATGTATACGTATACATATAATTTCGGACGGTTGGGCAGCGTACGGAAACATTCCACATATTGCTAATGGAATATACACGCATTTGTTTGTGGTTTAATACAAATTCATCTAAATATGAATCAAAACGGGCACGCGTTGTGCCAAATTGACGCTTCATCTTTCTTTTCACACACATTCACATATTTTCCACATTTTGCGTATGTATTACACTATCATTTGGATCCACGAAATTATAACCACTTTTACCGGAATTCGGAAGATTTCCGTACGCTGAAAACCGTCCGAAATTATATGCGAACCAGGCAGTATATGTATGTCGGAGTATTTCAGGGCACGGCAATACTAGAGTAGTCGCAAAGAGCAACCAATGAGAGGAAGGAGCGGGTCGACCGGGCCTCGTTTCCGAGCCTAGAGGGTCCACCCTGTCTCACTTTTTTCACTTTTACCAAAAAATATATCTATAACATCATAAAACAAGGAAATATTGATATTTTCAAGCTGGAAGCCTTTCATTGACCACTACTGTACGTATAATTTTGCTTTATAAATGTTGTACAAACACATTCAAACGCACAATATCTAATGCTATCTAAACACTATTTGCAGAAAATTCAAAGGAAAGATGAGTTGAGAGGCATTAAATTCGACGATCCATCCTCCAATTGGGCGAACATCCTGTCCGGCCATCTCTATTTGGGCCTGCCAATCTGCTAGACCCTTTTGTGTCGAAGGACAGCCCTCTTTTTACAGTGTCCTGATTGACCAAACGCCAGATGGAATCCAGCCAGCCGACGATGATGCTATTTGACTAAATCTTCCTATTGTCATACAAATATCGTCATCTTCAGTCATTTATCATTCACTGCTGGATGAAAGCCTCTCCAACACGCTTCCAATCGTCTTTGTTTTGCGCAACTTTCATCCATTCCACCTCAGACATTTTTCTAATTTCGTCTACTCATCTTCCCCGCAGTCTTCTTTTTACCCTTTTGCATTCTCTCTGGTACCATTCTAGCACTTCTTTTGTCCACCTTTCGTCTATTCTTCCAGCCACGTGGCCCGTCCATTGCCATTTCAATCGCTTCACTCTATCCACTATATACACAACCTTTGTCATACTACTCACCCAAGTATTCCGTTTCCTGTTTTTACTCGTTATGCCAAGCATACGTTTCATACTTCTTTGAGTGTATCTTTTTCTTTAGGCAAAGTGGCATTTTCGATTTAAAAACCATATTCATTTAAGTACCAGTTTCGTGTGGAGCAGTCTTTCAATAAATGCGAAATTGTTGTGTAATTTTCAACTGCTGAGAAGGTGCACAAGTACTAAATGTATGTATCTATGTACATATGTACTAAAGCACATATGTATGTACTAACAAGCTAATTTAAGAAAATTTAATAAAGAGCTTTGACTTTGACTTTGATTTGAAACTATCTTTCAATTATCTACAAGCAAAAAGCGGTAAAAGTGAAAACCCTCGACAGGGCGGAGACCGCTTGGTCAGAAGGGAGGCTCGGTTGACCCGCTCCATCCTGTGATTGGCTACTCTTCGCGATGCCAATAGTATTGCCGTGCCTTGAATTAACTCGACTTTTACCTGATGAAATACTCAGACATATAATGCCTGGGTCACATATAATTTCGGACGGTTGGGCAGCGTACGGAAATATTCCACATGCTTCGAATGGAATGTACACGCATTATTTTTTGGTTCAATACAAATGCATCTAAATATGAATCAAAACGGGCATATGTGCATACGCGTTTAAAAAGGACACTGGAGTGGCTTTAAAAAGGAGACTGGAGTGGTCAGTGTTCGCCAAGTAAGCTGTTTTGGGGCGTATCTTATATTTTGGGCGTGAACCTTTTTTTTTTGACTAATGAAGGACGAATGCCAGTCAAGAAACTGATATTGTTCTCGGATCTTTTGAAAAAAAAAACTGCAATGAATACCTTTGGAATTTTATTACCTGCTATGCCCACTTATTATGACAAAGCTTCGGTGCGACCCTGCGCACCATTGTTTGAGACTTTTAGATATAATTTTTATTACTGAATACAGTGCGACAGCATGCAATGCACCTATTCACAGATGTTACACGAGCGCAAACTAACCAGTAGATTCTGTGACAGAATCACTAATAACCATACTAACACACTTGTGTCTCGGTGATTACGACAAAATTCCTATACCCTTCAGGTATAAACGCAGATTACCGATGCATAATCTGCTTTAGATCATCGACTTTAGAGAGTCTTTAATTAGAGAAATATAGAGCACCCCAATCATTTGTACCTACACCAAGTGGTGCTCACTGAAAATGGAATTTTATATTTTTATATGTGTTTATTATTATTTTTTGTCTAACTATACAACTTTGTTTTTATATTTTATTCTGTATGTGTGCCTATTTAAATAAATAAATATGCACTCAAGTAATTGTGATGTCCGATAAAAGCTCGATCATGTGATGAACGATGATTTTTGTGCATATTTCAAAAAGCTGGACGAACATTTGAGTGTTACGGCCGCACCTCACGCTGCCTGTCTGCACGTTGCTTTCTGCACGCTCGTTCGAACGGCCTTGCTGTTGTCAATGTCCAGAGAATTTCCGCAGAAACCCTTCACATCACCCACTCCAATCGTCATTCGAATCATCCGTTCCAGTGGCCGGGGTCACTTATTTTGCTGATCGAAGGAAACCCACGAACGAGGACGTAAGCGAACTTTTCAAGGTTAAATCTCAGGTTAGTCCAGCTCGACCTTTTCGTTGCTCCGTTTTGCACAATGACGTTTCATGTTCGCGCTGAATTGATTTCAGACTGTGTTGTCGGCCAGAGCGGAGGGATTCTGCGTTTTCCACATTAAGGACAAATCCGCGATGTCAGCAGTAAGGCAAACTAATCATCGTGACCAATATTTGTAGACATATCAAATTGTCGTCCAAGTGATTTTGACCCGAATTATGTATATAAATTCCAGATTCCGGTGGGAAACGATTGGCTGCACCTCGCGTATTGCTCCTTTTGCCACAGAGGTGGAAAGCCGCCTGTCTTCTATTATAGCCATTCGGTGAGGACATCGAATTGCAAGTTAAGCTGTCCAGTCTTACGACGGATTGTGTGTCCCATTTGTGGAGCGACTGGTGATAACGCCCACACCCGGTAAGATATTTAATGATGTAAACTAAATTCTGGCAAAAAATTAAGGTAAGGACTTGGTTTGTAACATTTTGTTTCAGGAAGTTTTGTCCTTACAACCCAGAGACACCCAACAGCACGTCCAAGGTTTCGAAAACTAAATATACCTATTTGCAACACCTAAAATTTGTATCTGAGCATTTGTAATCCGATTTTTATAAACATCAGGCCCAGCAAAGCAAACCTTTGAAAGCGCTGATGTACTGCGCCTACTGCTACAGAAACGGCGAGGCTAATGTCATCTATAATACACACGATCTGAGGTCACCTACAGGCAAGTTAACATGTCCTATACTGAGGAGTTACATGTGTCCCACTTGTGGAGCGACTGGCGATGGTGCCCATAGCAAGTAAGATATTCATAGATATGTAGAATACGTTAAAATGTATGTACATAATGCGAGGACTTAAATATGTAATTACAAATAATGATTTTTTTCTTTCAGAAGCTACTGCCCCTCTGCTCGAAATACATTACCAAATGAGTAAACGACTGAGTGATAATTTTTTGCATATACCTACTTTTTCTTTCTAATTTTTATGTATGTAGGTTCGAGTTTATTTTTCAATTCCTACATACTCTTCATATCATATAATACATCGCCTAATGGCTACTGATTACATATGTATGTTGTATAACATTATCTTGTTTACCTTGTTTTTTTCTTGTTTTATGTTTTAGAATGTATGTCTTCATAAAATAATACATCTCTCTCACTGTTGTTAGACTAATAGATATGTATAGTATATGTATATGCATATCTTATTTAGTAAAGTTTATCATTGTAAAGTTTTGGTATGTTTATATGTATTTTGTGTGAATGGTAGAAAAATTAACTAAATACAAGAATACACAAAATTTATGTCTCCAATAAAATAATACATCTCACTTACTGCTGTTAGATTAGTACATACATACATACAATGTATAATAGATATATTTATATTCTTATTTAGGGATCATTGTTAAGTTCAGGTATATCTATATACTTTTTGTTAATGATAAAAAAATTAACTAATTATAAGGATAAACAAAATGTATGTATTCATAAAATAATACATCTTATTTACTGCTGTTAGATTAGTACATACATACAATGTATTATAGATATATTTATATTCTTATTTAGGAATCATTGTAAAGTTCAGGTATATCTATATATTTTTTGTTAATGATAAACAAAATTTATGTCTTCATAAAATAATACATCTCACTTACTGCTGTTACATTAGTAAATACATAAAATGTATAATTTTTTTAATGATCGTTGTAAAGTTCAAGTATATACATTTTTTGTTGATGTTAAAAACATTAATTCAACATAATAATGTATGTCTTCATAAAATAATATCACTTAAGTGGTTGGTACATATTGTATGTAGATAGATATGTATATTCTAATAAATTAGTTACTGATCTAGCGATCACTACATTTTGTTTTTATTTATTTATTATTTTACCATGAAGAAATGATGAAAAACTACTTGATGAACTCGAGATTTTAACTGATTCGAACTCAGAATCGATCACTGATCACGTTTTCATGATGTAGAAAAAATGTGTGTCTGTGTATTTTGGAAATTTTTTGAACACCGCTAAACCTATCGAACTGAAACTTAGTATCGGTTACTGAAATTTTTATCGATACGACGTAAATTTTTTTCCAGTTTTGAAATCCGAGCCCTGCTTTTGAACCGTTTAAGAAAAAAACATTTTTCAAAATATCTAAAAAAAATAAAAAAAGTGATACAACAGATAAAATGAAAATTTAAATAATTAAAACATTGTATACACACGGTAAAAAATAATTTAATTTAAAAAAATTTATGCTGTCATACATGAAATAAAAATTAAACATATAACATAAAAAAACCATAAAATATCAACTTATATTATTTATGGAAAAGCAGGTACATAGTAAGTAATATCTATTGAATTTGGGATTTTTTCTGTGAGAGCTTTATAAAATGTCTCTATATATCTACATATACATACTTATTTTTTATTACTTATGTATGTATATTAATTCTCGAAGTTGATAAAAAGTATCATTCAGGCTAAATATGAGGGTGAAGTTAGCTGAAGATAGCTAAAATAAAATTATCTAGGTCTCTTAGAAAGATATTATATTTATTTATTTGAGAATACATGGTATTTATTATATTGTATAGTTGTTATATATCATATCATATCTTACTTTTTTATAATATAATATATTATTATAAATAAGGGTTTCCAACAGAACATATTCTCTTTATGACAAAATTCTTCTCTCAGAACATTTCCCTCTTTTGACAAATATGTATGCTCAAAATGTTCTTTTTTGATTTAGCCGACTTTTAAATATTTTATAATGGTTAAATATGGATTGAAAAGTTTGAATTGCAAATGTTATAAGAAATTTGAAAATGCTTATGTCTAACCATCATTTTATTAAATTTGAGTTTCTATTAAATTCATTATTAAACTAACACTGACAGACTACCTGCTGTTTGAGCTGTTGTTAACAACTCTGAAGCTATTTTGAAAAGCTACCAAGTGGTATGTTATGGTAATGACACATTTTAAAAAATAAACAAAATACCATTATTTTTATTTTATATTTATTTTTTAAGAAAAATTATAATATTTCATGAAAGCTTTAATGAAAATAAAATAAGTGCACATGTAATTTTGCCTGTTATCCTTTAATTTTTAAGTAAGCAATAATAAAAAAATATTATATTAACACTCTTAAGATATTGTAAATGGAGATTTAATATTTTATCCTATAATCCTATAATGCTCTATATCTACATACATTAACACTATCAAGAAAGAAATATACCTAAATAAAATAAACAATGATCACCATTTCTGTATATGTATATACATAGATATTTTGTGTATTTTTATATGAAGTTATGTTTTTCCTGCATCCATTTCATTATTTCCAGAACAATGGGGCAGTACTTTCTGAAATAAAATGTCATAGTTTATAATTAGTAAAGCAAGAAATAAATAAGTAGCTCTTAAAAATTGAAATCATACCTACATTAATATTAACAAGAAAAAATTCGTGGAAATTCGAATATGATGTATTATTACTAAGATGTATTATTTTATAAAGACATAAATCATGTGGAAAGTTATGTTCCTAGTTCAGAACATCAGTTTTTTTTGTACAATGTCTTTTGGACCATCGGGCAGTACTTTCTGAAACAAAATGTCATAGTTTATATGTAATTACAAAGTTAGTAAATCCCCCAATTAAATTTTAAGGTAAGCTATGTCTTACTTAGTATGAGCCTTAGTTTTTGCATTGACTGGACAATGTTTCCTAAAACACAATGGCACAATTTCCAATTACAATCCAAGTCTTTACATTAACATAACATTAGAATTGAAGATAATCTGTATCTTACACAGTGTGTGCGTTGTCACCAGTCGCTCCACAAATGAGACACACAATTTTGCGCAAATTTGGACACGTTATCTTATTGATCGGTGACCTTATGGTATGACTATAATAAACCGCAGACGGCTCTCCATTGTTACGGCAAAACCCGCAATAAGGGACTTCAATCGGGACCTTAAACTAACATATATAAATCAGGTTTAAAATGCTTCAATAAAAATTTTAGGTGTTGATCATGTCTAGTTTCCAAAACCTCAAATATCCTCGAATCGTTTTGTGATATTTTTGGAAATCCAGGGCAATACTTTCTGAAACAAATTGGCATAATTTGCAATAGAAGAGTCTTTATATTAATTAACATTGGATTTTAAGATTATCTATGTATGTCTTACTCTTCGTGGGCGTAATCTCCGGTTGCCCCACATTTAGAACAAATACATACCCGTAGTTTGGGGCACAATGTCACGTTCAACGAATAGTTTTGCGAGTGAGAATAGCAGTACCAAATCGGTTCTCCATTATACGAGCAAAAACGGCATGGCTTGTGCTCCAACCAAGTGTTTGTACAGTAGAACTAAAATGCACATAAATGGTTAAGATGTTTTTTTTGTTTTGATGTTGACAAATTTATGGTAATTTATGGTTAGACTAGTTAAATTTTGCATGATGCTGCACTACTCATGCACACATCCTCATTCGTAGTTTGAAGATTAATTTTAAACAACGCTCAACCTGCATCTCCTTAGAAATTTAATAAATATCAATATCAATAATTTTTTAAAATGTTCATTTGACAAGATGAGAGTAAAATTAAACTACCAATGAGTGTTGCCAACTTAAACTGGTCTAATCATGAATGACGCTAAAGCGATAAATTACTACAAATATTGTTCATGATTAGTTTTCCTTACCAATGCCATCGCAGGTTTGTCTGGGAAGCTTCCGAATTCGTAGATTAGATGAATGTCTCTATTATAGTCTGAAATCAATTCAGCACGAATATGAAACACAAATGTCCAAAATTGATCAAAGAAAAACAATGAGCTGGACTAACCTGCGATTCTTCGCCGTTGGAGATATTAACATTGAAAAGTTGGTTTTCCAAACCAGCCCTATTTCAAGCGGGTCAAAGTACTCGTTCGTGTGTTTCCTTCGATCAGCAACCCCCGGCCACTGGATCGGATGATTCGAATGACGATTGGAATGATTTGAAGGGATTCACCGACAATTCTCTGAAGAACAGCACGAGCGTCCGGCGAACACGCGGGACCAGGCTGGCCACTCTCGAGACAGAAGAGTGGTCGTAACACTCGAATATCTGTCTAGCTTTTCGAAATACGCACATCGAAATCCTTCACGTACTTGTGTACTTGTATTCGAGATTTTTATTTTAACTTGTACGTGATATGTTAAAAAAATACAAATTGTGCAATAGGTACAATAAACGTTCAATTTATTACCGTATTGTGCTTACATAGGGTTGTCAGGCGTGCCGATTAATCGGGATTGTCACCAGTTTTAAGTCTGGTGTCCCGGTGTCCCGAACAAACCTCTCGGGACGCCCAAATGTCCTGGTTTACTACTTTTTAAATTCCTACAGAAGTTTTTAACTCAGCATTAAACTATAAACTATAAACAAAAAGTCGGTAAAAGTCAGACTCGAATATCCGTCCAGCTTTTTGAAATATACACATTGAAATCATCGGTCTTCACGTGATCAAGCTTTTATCTGACATCACAACTACTCGAGTGCATATGTAGGTAAAAATAATTGGAGTACCTACTCTAAATTTCTTATTTCATTTTTGGTATTTTGATAATTAATTCAATCCAGCATTGCAGGTTTTTAAATCCACGACCATACAAAACATGTATGCGATGACAAGAAAGGTTCTGAGCCTTTGAAATTAGTCTTGTAGACAAATATTCATTATTAAAACTACATATGTCCATATGTGTATACACGGCAGACAGGGACGGCTGGCTCGAGAAACGTTGGTTCGAATTCACACATGCATCCATACAAACGTGCATACGCATGGTCATTGGCATATATGCATAAACATGCATGCATATGCCTATACGCGAGTAGAATGACGCATATGTTTAAAGCGAAACAGAGGCTGTTTGTATCTACAACGCAGGTGTATTAAATCTAAAGGCCGATTTAATTTTTTGAAACTGTGAATTCCTTCGGCAATTACTTAGATGCCACTGACCACAACTATGCTGAAGAAAGTTATAATTAATCAGACTCATTACTAATGTTTTCAAATAAACTAATTTATGTTTGTATTATATCTACTTATAAGTACATGTATTCGAGATTTTTATTCTTGTAATTTTTATGTAAAAAAAAAAACAAATTGTGCAATATGTAGGTACAATAAACGTTCAATTTATTTCCATGTTGTGCTTACATCTATGTAAGGTATGTATGTAGAATATAGAACCCCTGATCTCGGCCCAACCCCTGATTCCATACCCACCACTGACTCTACCCCAACACCACCCTACCCCCCCTACCGTTGGGAATAGGGGAAGGGGTGGTGTTGGGGTAGAGTCAGCGATGGGGGTGAGATCAGAAGTTGCGATGGAGGTGGTATCAGTGCTTGTGCTGCTCACCGGCACCTTTTCTTCGTCTTTCGTTTCCTTTTTTACTACTTCTCCCGACTCGTGGTTGGGGGCTGGGTCGCCAGTTATCTTGAGGATAGCGGAAGGGGTGGCGTTGGTGGTAGAATCAGCAGTGGGGGTAGGATCAGGATTAGGGGTGGGGGCGGCGTTGGCGGAAATATCAGTGATTGGTGCGGGATCGGTGGTGGGGGTGGATTTAGGGGTTGGGGCGGGATCAGGTACTGGAATGTTTATATAACGAACTGTAAAATAACCGAAATTATTTTTTGATAATAAAACAACAAAATTTGAACAATTTTACATGACCCGAAAATTTAGCAATTGTATACTAAACAGTTACTAAAATTCCATAAGTATTCATGGCAGTTATTTCTTTTCAAAACATGCGAGAATAATATTATTATTATAATTAGACTTATTATTATTATTATTTATTATTTTTATTTGTTATTATTATTTATAATTATTATTATTATTTGTAATATTTATATATTACTTATGTATTTATTTTTTTATTTTTGTTTACTATTTTTCAATACTCTTTTTAATATCATCATTATTATTATTATATCAGTTTCTTAACCCTTTCAGTGCTGACATGTTTTCTGTTGGAAATTTCGCTAATATTTCCCACTAGAATTATTTAGAAATCCAATAGAACGTGATGCGAAGTTTCAGTGTATTGATAGGACTAATTACATATGTGTGTATGTTACGGTCAATGTATTAAATTACCGATTGATATGATAAATAATAATCTGATAATATGATAAATAATAAACCCAATTAACCCTTGACGAGTGCTGACGTCTTTCCTGTCGAAAGCCCGCCACGCTTAACATTTCCAACTAGAATTATTTAGAAATCCAATAGAAAGCAGGTATAAAATTGAGGCTAATCCAAACAAACCAAACCAAAGTACCGCCGAGTATTTCGATTTTTGTAAAGGTGTATTTAGACTCTCTAATTTATCTTGCAACAATATAAACTAAATAAAAGAAGTCTATTAATAAATGTATTTTTCCAAAACTAGTTGCATCTTCTTTATTGTAATGCTCACAATATAAATGCCAAGCCACAATCTAAAATACTCAGCAGTGAGGGATTACCATCGGGAGATTCTGCTATGGTTATAAATTCAGAAATTCCGATGTAAACCAGTCTTTCTGAACATTGACACGGATTACACGACCCATGTTCAATGCATTTTTTCAATACTACCTGGAAAGGCTTAGCGAGTAGTATTTTTGTTTATTTTTTTACATACTCAAAATACAATGCCTATCGGCGTATTTCAGGCTCATTGATCGGCGTTGGTCAGCATTCAAAGGGTTAACTGGTATTCGTTGTATATTAATCGAAATAAAAATAGGTTCACACCCGATATGTATTTAAACTCACATGGCGAACACTGCCGTAACTGTTACGGCCTCTGATCTCGTTTGACAGCTGTCAACTTCACATGCTTACATATATTGTTTCTATTTTAATCATGGCACGGGGGACAGCCATGGCTTTAGCCCGTGGGGCCCAGCTCGCTAAGGGACCCAGCACCGAGATCATTTTTTTTTATTTGCTACGAACTTGAGAATTGTCTTTTGTCTTCGTACTTCGTAGATACCTTAGCTATTATTTTTACACCATGACTTTTATTTGAAACTTATTGGTAGCGGTATCTACCGCGGTATTTGATAGATCAATCAAATACCGCGTGTTCGAACGCCATTACTCATACGTACGATCTGCGGTATTTGATAGATTAATCAAATACCGCGGTAGGCACCGCTAGTGTTAACGCTACCATTAAATACTAGTGGTTTTACCCGGCTTCGCTCGGTCTTTGTAATATAACCCGCTTAAAAATGGCCAATCTCATAGTTAACAATTTATTTGAATAGTTTTGTTTTATTCAAATTTATTTGAATATTCATTTGTTTTTGTTTTATTAAATTTAACGTCACGGATTCTATGAACCAACGATAGTTACATACATACAAAGTCTCTTTCGAAATTATATATTAGATTATACCACCCCCAGGCCTTCGCCCCTGGCGCCCCCGCTGCTTCCGGGGCGAAGGCTTGTCTCCCGTCCCCATAACGTCATGGAAACTTTGACTTGACCCATTTTAGTAAAAAAAATATTTTCAAAATATGTAAAAAAAAAGTGATGTGGGTATTTCATTTAATATCGTTGCTACTTAATAAAAATATATTTCATATTAATTTATATACATAAATACAATACAGTGAAATAAATGAAATTCATTGAATACAACAATAAACTATAACAATGAAAAATTAAATAATTAAAACATATTTATACACACGTTAAAAATAGTTTCATTTTTAAAAAATAATGCTGTCATACATGAAATAAAAATTAAATATATAATATTATATTACCGTAAAATATCAACTTATATTATTTATGGAAAAGCAGGTACATAGTAGGTAATAATCTATTGGCCCCGTCCACATACACGATATTTCCATATCCAGTTCCCATATTGCAACCTGTGGTTGCAATTTAGGAACTGGATATGGAAAATATTGCAAATATCGGTAGTAGATATCGTGTGTGTGGTCGGCGCCATTAAATTTGGGATGATTTTTTTTGTGAGAGCTTTTTAAAATGTCTCTATATATGTACATATACATACATATTTTCCTAAAGTCGAAAGACAAACGGATACAAAATGTATAAGTATATTTCTGTCGGATTATTCTAGGAATAGCACGTGCATCAAATTTGCAATCTTAAGTAAAAAGCTTCATAGCAAATTTACAAATTTCCGTACGCTGCCCAACCGTCCGAAATTATATGCGAACCAGGCAGTATATGTCGGAGTATTTCATCAGGTAAAAGTCGAGTTAATTCAGGGCACGGCAATACTCGCAAGTACTCACAAAGAGCAACCAATGACAGGAAGGAGCGGGTCGACCAAGCCTCGCTTCCGAGTCTAGAGGGTCCACCCTGTCGAAAATTCTGACTTTTACCGACTTTTTGTTTATAGTTTATGTTAATGCTGAGTTAAAAACTTCTGTAGGAATTTAAAAAGTAGTAAACCAGGACATTTGGGCATCCCGAGAGGTTTGTTCGGGACACCGGGACACGATACTTGAAACTGGTGACAATCCCGATTATTCGGCACGCCTGACAACCCGATGTAAGCACAACACGGTAATAAATTGAACGTTTATTGTACCTATTGCACAATTTGTATTTTTTTAACATATCACGTACAAGTTAAAATAAAAATCTCGAATACAAGTACACTATTACGAGAATAATTTCGATGTGCGTATTTCGAAAAGCTAGACAGATATTCGAGTGTTACGACCACTCTTCTGTCTCGAGAGTGGCCAGCCTGGTCCCGCGTGTTCGCCGGACGCTCGTGCTGTTCTTCAGAGAATTGTCGGTGAATCCCTTCAAATCATTCCAATCGTCATTCGAATCATCCGATCCAGTGGCCGGGGGTTGCTGATCGAAGGAAACACACAAACTAGGACGTTGGCCCGCTTGAAATACGGCCGGTTTGGAAAACCAACTTTTCAAGATTAAAGTCTCCAACGGCGAAGAATCGCAGGTTAGTCCAGCTCATTGTTTTTCTTTGATCAATTTTTGACATCTGTGTTTCATATTCGTGCTGAATTGATTTCAGACAGTGTTGGACATAAAGACGACGAATCCACTAGGGCCTTGTAGACGTGACGAATCCACTATCGAATATACCCACCGTGAATAAGAAAGCAATTGCGATGGCATCGGTAAGCGAAACTAATCAAGACCAATATTTGTCGTAATTTATCGCTTTAGCGTCATTTATGTTCAGACCAGTTTAAGTTGACAACACGCATATCTACTCACTACATACATACACTCATTCGTAGTTTGACACTTGACACGCTCCGACTTTTAACTAGTCTAAACATAAAGAATACTATATAACGATAAATTACCTATTTAAAAAAAAACACAACCATGCATGTGCATTTTATTTAAATAGTACCTCTTTTATACCACAAAACGATTACTAAGGTTTGATAAACTAGACATGATCAATATTTGTCAACGCCTAAAATATTAGTCGAAGCATTTTAAACCTAATTTATTTATGTAAATTTTAGGTGGCGGGTGGAGCCTCTTTTTGCGGGTTTTGCCGTAGTGGTGGAAGGTCGCCTAGCATTTATTATAGTCATACCCTAAGATCACCGACGGGTGTGTTGACGTGCTTTAATTTGCGAAAATATGTGTGTCCCATTTGTGGAGAGACTGGTGACAATGCGCACACGGTGTAAGATACAGATTACCTTCAATTCTAATGTTATATTTATGTAAATATTTGGATTTTTAATTGGTAATTGTGACATTTTGTTTCAGGCAATATTGTCCAGCCAATGCAGAAGCACCAGAACACAAACGGAATAAGTTCATGACGAGCACTGAAAGTGTATGTACATACATATATAGAAATGATCAATATTTGTAACACCCAAAATGTTTATCCCATTTATATAAATTTTAGGTCTTATTTTGCGGCTATTGCTATAACAACGGGATGCCCAGTTCCATCTTCAATGGCCATTCACTGAGGTCATCTACAGGCAAGTTAACATGTCCAACTATGAGGACATATGTCTGTCCCAATTGTGGAGCGCGTGGTGATAGGGCTCATTCCATGTAAGACATTGCTTACCTTAAAATGTAATGCGAGGGTTTAGCTTCTTTTTAATTATAAACTATGACATTTTGTTTCAGAAAATATTGCCCATGGTCCTAAAGGCTTTGTGCGAAATGGACCAAGGATGTTCGAAAAAGTAGACAAAACTTTCCACGGAATTTTCTTCATAAAATAATACACAGATATTAGTTTTATACCCAAGTACCAACTGAATAGGTGATACTTTTTTTCCACGTATTTTTTCTTGTTAATGTTAATGTAGGTATGATTTTAATTTTTAAGAGCTACTTCTCGTAAATTATATAATACATAATTAAAGCCCGGACCCTAAGGGGGCCGTTTATTGTTCAAATGTTGTAAATGCATTGTAAAAGGTTTGCCGAACCTTTTTTACAAAGCATTTACAACAATTGAACAATAAACGGCACGCTTCCGGTCCTTGCTCTATACATAAGTACATCTTAGTTATGTAGATATCTATTTACATTTCAATGTTTATTGTTCTTGTGATCATTATCTTTTTTGTATGTGTTTTTCTAATTAATGGTAATGTAGGTATGATTTAAATTTTTAAGAGCTACTTGTAAATTATATAATACACAAAAACGATCTAGTTATTGTAGTAAATTTCCAATTGCTACTTTACTATTGATAATTATATTTTTTCCAATTATTGTTAGTATAAATATGATTTGAATTTTTAAGAGCTACTTGTTCATAGTATAATATGTACATAACTACATCTTAGTTATGTAGATATCTATGTATATGTCAATAACTGGTACATAGCTGGTGCACAAGTTCCCATTCATTGCAACTATTTCCATTATTTGATATTTAGTGTTTCAATTCCTACTTTACTATTGGTAATTATATTTTTTCCAATTATTGTTAGTATAAATATGATTTGAATTTTTAAGAGCTACTTGTTCATAGTATAATATGTACATAACTACATCTTAGTTATGTACATAGATATCTATGTATATTCCAATAACTGGTACATAGCTGGTGCACAAGTTCCCATTCATTGCAATTATTTCCATTATTTGATGTTTAATGTTTCAATTCCTACTTTACTATTGGTAATTATAATTTTTCCAATTATTTTTAGTATAAATATGATTTTAATTTTTAAGAGCTACTTGTTCATAGTATAATATATACATAGCTACATCTTAGTTATGTAGACATCTATGTATATTCCAATAACTGGTACATAGCTGGTGCACAAGTTTCCATTCATTGCAATTATTTCCATTATTTGATATTTAATGTTTCTTGTTAATTTCCATTAATAATAAGGTTTCCATTAATAATAACGTAAAATTATATTTTGTCATTTTGCCTATTTTAAATAACGAGGTGATAGCCAGCAAAATTAGAGATAGGTATATATTTTATTTTCAATAAAGCTATTGTAACATTTTTCTTGAAAAATAAATGTGAAACAAAAATTAAAGCGTTTTAATTTCTTTTTTAAATATATATTAAATCAACCAGAGAAATACATAAATTGTCTCAATGAACCACTAGCGGCGGATTCATGGTAGTGGCCACCATCCTAGAGGACTACATAATATCGGTCCGTCCTATCGAGAATTCCGACTTTTACTCCATTAAGTATTCATTGCAGTTGTATCTTTTAAAAAGACGCGGGAGCAATGTAAATTTTTTGAGTGTTCATCGTCCTTTAATAGTCGAAAAGAAAGTTCACGCCCTAAAAATAAACGACCCTTCTTGGAGTGCGCTGATTAATGTAGAGTTTTGCGCAACCTCTAATTTGCTACCGTTGAAAATGGCCGAGCAAAAGCTTTCTCTATCTCTGTCTTTGTTGGCTTTATTTACGTGCGTGCGAGCAGTGTATCCGAGGTGTGGGTGTGAGCGGTGTTTTTTGGAAGTAGGCCACAAAACTCGAAAACACTGCTCGCTCGCACGTAAATAAAACCAGCATAGACAGAGATAGAGCAAAGTCTACCAAGCGCCACTGCTGTGCAACAATATCGATTAGTTCGAACCAGTTTTCCCCACGCGAACTCACTTTGGGCGTAGTTATCCTAATGGCCAACTTTTTATCTATCCAGTTAACAGGGGCTTTCAATATAAAATATAATATGTATGTGTTTTGATAAAATAAATTAATAAGTACTATGTATGTATTGTAATAAAATAAATGAATAGCAAATAATTATTTTCATATTATTTATTGCAGATAAGTTTAGTCGAGGAAGTTTATTCCTACATCCATACTTTCGTACTTAGACTTGCACTTACGTTTAACCTTTGAATGCTGACCAACGCCGATCGGCGTTTTGCTGACAAGTCACTTTTGAGCATGTACAAAGTAAACAAGAATACTCCCCGCTAAGCCTTTCCAGGTAGCATTGAAAAACTACGTACATAGTATACTAGTGGTTTCACCCGGCTTCGCTCGGTATTTGTAATATAAACCGTTTAAACATGACTAATCTACATACTAGTATACATTTTATTCAATTTATTTGAATAGTTTTATTTTATATAAATTTATTTGAATATTCATTTGTTTTGTTTTTACATACCTCCTTTTCGCTTTTTATTAAATTAACTGTCACGAACAAACAAACATATGTAGATATATACTGTCTCTTTTGAAATTACATGTATACCAGAATCTGGCGCCTGTGCCCCCGGGGACTATAAATCGAATCGGTGCCTATTAATTAAAAAATAAATAAATCGAATGTGTTGTCTACGAACCAACCAACCGAGGTTACATATATGTATATATATATGCAAAGTCTCTTTCGAAATTATATATTAGATAAAGTAAAAAAGCATTGAACATGGGGCGAATAATCTGTGTCAACCAGTGGCGTAGTGTGAATTCCTGGTGCCCCCCCGCAAAATATTTTAAGGCGCCCCCCTCTCATATAATAATATTATTTACTTACAGCAAAATAACTTTCCAAATTAATAATTTATACCTTACGTAAATTATACGTATCGGTATATGTACCTATATATTTATTTATTTATTTATTCTAAACAGACCATTGTGGCATAACAGGAATTCCTAAAGCGCCACAATGGTCAAAAAATATAACACAAAAAAAAAACAAAATAACAATTAAACATAAACATAAATACATCCATACATAAACATAAAAAATAGCATTTAATAATAACAGATAAAGTAAAAATATCAAATAAAATATAACATAAGGAATGCCTTGCACCTACAGCCAGTTTCAATAAATATGTAAGAAACAACTACAAATACAAAACATCCCTGTAAGGCCCAAATGGAAGAGAGTTAATCAAAATTTCACTCATAAATCACAATCAATCATGAAAACAATGATGAGCGCAGACTACCAGATAAATGGGTTAGAGTAATTTCCGACAATTTACGCTCACTAAGGTGGAAAATATCACATTCAGTCTCGGCAGCAACGATTTCATTAAGAAGTCGGATAGCTCTTGGAATAGGAGCCATTCGAAAAAGGACTGTGCGGGCAGGAGGTACAGCCAGCAAATGATGATGTCTACCACGCACATAGTGATTAGGGACATAAAGTCCCAACTGCTCCAGCAACAACGGGCGTATTACCACGTAAGAGCAAGAGAACGAAACGAATTAATGAGAAGTTTCTCCGAAGTTCAAGGGAATTATACCCAAGCATGCCCAAAAGGAAAGGAGTATATATATCGAAGTGCATTAATAGTTTAATCTGGACGACCAACAAGCAGTGCACAATCTGTTCCCACAAAACTTCCCACCGAAGAGTGAGAGCGAAAAAATTATAAATTTTATTAGTTTTATTGCTGTCGGTTCCCTCATCACTGAGAATCCTGACTATGATGTCCGGTCAACCAGCTGCCTCCATTCAGTTCTAAATTTGGCCAGGCGAAGACTTCGCTGCAGCGTGCGGGGGATCTGCCTCTGGCTCTTCTACCTTCGACGCTACCAACCACAACCAACGGCTCCAGGCTCTCCTCACCTCTTCGTGCAATTTGGTCGAAGAACTGCAATATATGTTTCAGGCATATTGTTGACAGTCTATCCTTGATTTTTAATTCTTCAAGAATAGTCACATTCGTGCGTTTGTCGGTCCAAGGCACGCGCAATAGACGTCTCCAGGACCACATCTCGAAGGCATCGATTCTTCGTCTATCCGCCGCCTTCATGGTCCACGTCTCGACTCCATAAAGGCAGACAGAAAAAACGAGACTCTTCACGAGACGGATTTTGACAGCAGTTGTAATGGCTCTATTCTTCCAAATCTTCGTTAGTTGTGACATTGCCGATTTTGCTAATATAATCCGGCGCCGTATTTCCAATTCGCTGCCGCCGTTGTTAGATATGAGTGACCCCAGATTGACAAAATTAACAACCACCTCTATACCGTTTAAAGCTGAGTTGTTGTTTTGCAGCTGTTGGTGACGGTCAATTATCATAATTTTTGTTTTGGGGCGGTTTATCTGGAGGCCAAGCACATTACTCTCTGTCTCAACACGACGGATCAGTTCGGCCATTTCTTCATGATTATTAGCTATGAGCGTTGTGTCATCCGCATACCGAAGATTGGATAGTTTTTTTTCCACCAATGGACACTCCACTCTTCCAACCATCCAGTGCTCTACGCATTATATACTCTCCATATATATTAAATAGGTCTGGAGATAGTATATGTACACCCTTGCCTTACTCCACGTTGTACTAGAAAATTTGTCGAGTTTAGCGAATTGATTTGAACTAGTGCATTGTTATCATTATACAAGTTATATATTATTTTGACAAGATGCATAGGGACTCCCATGTCCAGTAGTACTTTCCACAGATAGTCCCAGTTCACAAAGTCAAAAGCTGTTTTGTAGTCTATAAAACAATGAACGGCTGGAGTTTGAAACTCCCGACATTTTTCAATAAGCTGACGTATATTCAGTATTTGTTCCCTCGTCCCTTTGCCTTTTACAAACCCTGCTTGTTCGTTCGGTATTTTCCATCCAAGGTAACTGCTCAAACGATCTTTAATTATATACACCAATACTTTACTAGAGTGCGATATTAAGGCTAAGGTCCTGTAATTCTCGCATTTTTTTGTAGATCCTTTCTTGTGTAAGGGAATGAATATTGAATTGACCCAATATTTCGGCCATACTCCGTTTACCCAGATCTTGTTGCACATATTACATAGCGCCTTTATCGCAGTTTCACCAAGCTCTTTCAGAAGTTCGGCTTGTATACCATCACTGCCAGGAGACTTTTTACATTTCAGTTTCTTTATGGCATTTACAACTTCAGATGTCAAGATGTCAGGCTGTCTGACATCATCAATTGGGGAAACAATTGAGGTCGATGAACTACCACTGTACAATTCCGAACAGTATTCTTTCCAACGGTTGAGTATCACATCAATATCTTTTAGCGTGTTTCCAAATTGATCATCTATTGTCCAAGTTTTTTTGAGTGACGATTTTTACTTTGTGAAAAAAATCCCTTGCCTGATTCTTTAATGCGTGTTTTTCTATCTCCTCACATATGTCATTTATATATTTAGCTTTATCCCGCCTACAACTCCTTTGAATATCTTTATGTAATATTGCATAGATACCTTTCAAGATATTCTGTCGATGTTATGCCAGTCTGTTTAAGTCTTTTACGTTCTTTTATCTTAACCCAAGTTGAATCAGAGATAAAAGACTTACGATGTTCATTTTGCGGTGTTTGATGTTTTCTGGCATACCGAATTATGAGATCTTTAAAATTTTGACCGGCAGCAATGTGGTTAAAAAGTTTTTTCAACAGCATGTGGAGTTAAAAATAAATAAATAAAATGATATTTCAGCAAAATCATTAATTAAAGCTGAAAAATCAAGATTTTCATCGATATAATTTTCGATAGATAAAGTTCCAAAACTTGAAAGTCTATTTTGCGACATCGTAGACAGGAGATAACTTTAATTATTTAAGTTTTAAAAAAATGCGTTCAGCACTTACTACAGTTTCAGGGAGTGTCAGCAAAAGCATAGCAAGGCTTGCTATTAGCAACCCAAATGTTTGGATATAATTCTAGTAAATTATGCTGATTTATAAAATTTAATACAATGAATCGATTTATTTTACATTAAACTTTATTTGAAAGAAAGGCTTTTAAATTGATACATTCATTGCTAAAAAAAATATCACATTTTGAATTCGCGATGAGTTAAATTTGAAGATCGGGTCATTCCAGTATATTTTTTACAAAATACAAAATACCCCACGTCTTTGAATATCCGTTTAACTGTTGGATTCTAAAATAATTTCTTTAGTAATAAAATTGCACGCAATGAGTTAAAATCTTCCAACAATATATTGAAGCTGAAAATAGTGTAAACAATCTTTAGAGAATATTGAAAAAAGTTTGCGATGTTACAGAAGATTTCGTAGCGTCGTGTGGCACAAGATTTAAATGGTAGCTACTGCAGGGAAACGTTAATTATAATACAAAAGGGAATGCGCCTTCACCCAATGAATAAAATTTGGCGAGTACAAATATTTGAGCTTAGAAAGTAGAGGCGCCTTTGGCAATCTAATCATAAATTTTGTAGGTCATTTAGCGCTCTAATTTTAAATTTTAAAGCGCATTTGGCGCATCGATTGGCGCCCTTGGGTGCCGCCCGACTCAGCCCCCCCCTAAAACCGGCATCATCATTGGTGAGTTTAATTGCTTTATGCTGATATTTTTAATAATTTTCAATTTCAGTCGAAATTTAGCAACAAGTAAGTTATGGTCAGATCCGCAATCTGCACCTGGATATGTTTTGACGTTATGTATCGATGATTTCCATCTAGAATTTATTATTACATAATCGATTTGGTTGCGGTGACGATCCCCAGGAGATATCCAAGTGTATAATCGCCTAGGATGATATTGAAACCAAGTATTCATAATGGACATTTTATTTTCAATGCAGAAACTTATAAGTTTCTCTCCTCTCTCATTTTGAATACCCAATCCATATTTACCCACTATGTTATCAATGTTGCTATTATTACCGACTTTGGCATTAAAATCACCAAGAATGATGGTCATTTCTTTGTTTGGGGTCTTCGACAATGTATCGAGTAGTGAAGAATAGAACGCATTTATTTTACTGTCTTCGGCATCTGCAGTAGAAGCATATATTTGAAGGATGTTGAGTTTATATGAATACGTGTTGAGTTTTAAGCTAAGATCACCGCGACACCGCTATGTGACGAATCTTGGTTACCAGAAAAATATATCGTATTTCCATTTAAAGTTTTATAATGGCCGTTGTTCTTCCAGTGCGTTTCCGAGATTCCGAGTATATCTAGCCCACGACTGTACATCTCATTCTCAACAACTGGTGTTTTCCCAGGATTCAGTAGTCCTCTGACGTTCCAAGTACCTATTTTGGATTTGTTCCGTAAAGTTTCTCCAGTCGCATATTTTCCAGATGATGCCTGGTGAGTCACATGCATGTGGCCAGTAGCCAATTTCACACCGTGAAACCTGGAACCTCGAAGGCGCCGGGTGTCAGCCGGAGAGTCAGACTTCTTCACACTTATTTATTTTTGTACATCATAGTTATCTTGGGAGAATACTGCAGTGGATTCCCACTTCCTTCTACAGCTGTTTTGACATCTTATACTGGCAGAGCTGCTGCCCACTACCAGGGATTTAATATAGAGTTTCCTTCTCTGTCAAAGGTGATACGGTACCTTTGAAAACCGGGTTGTGCTTTTGGTAAGCGGCGGCACTTACTCGCCGCTGACCTGAAACCGTCATAGTATTGTGTGACATTTTATAGAGTGAAACTTACCACGGATTCACTCATCACCACTCTTATCTCAGCGCTCCTTGTCCAGGACCACCATGTCGCCATGGCAGTTGACTACAAGAGTCGTTCCCCTATCTGCAACTTGGGGACCTGAGCGGTTGCATGGAGCTCTGCTCTGAGCTTTGTAATTAATCAGTGCGGACGGACGTGTGTTTCCATTTATGATATATTTACATACATACATATATTGACAGTTTATTCACAATCATAATATTTATGAAATTAGTACCAAACATTAACGTTAACGTTGAGTACAAGTATCCAATATCAAATATTAAATGATCAAAATCAAATATTAAATTATTCAACACTCAATATTAAATACTCATCCCAGCACCTCCTCTTTAGCTCCAATTTAACACAAAATTCTACATATGTTCTTGTCGGGAACATCACACAAACACACGTCCGCACCGAGCTCGCTCAACCCGCTAACTCCTCAAATATACATATGCATATCCAGTGGCGGACTGGCCATACAAGCGAACATGCCCGATGGCATGTGGGCCCCACTATCTGTTAGAAAATATGGGCCTTCAGTAAAATTAAATAACTTTTTAACTATTTCACGTGTGTAAAAATGTATAGGATATTGCAACTTTGGGACCTAAAGTTTGGGTATTTCAACAAAACAAATTTCTTACGATATACACAAATAACTAATACCTGCTTTAACAGCCCAAGGATCGGTTAACTTTTTTTAGTAGGCTTGAAATGTAAGTTTCAATATTTGCGTGGGCCCTTTTGCCGGGCCTATTCCAACCTCAAGATTATGTATATACCAATAATATATATAGATATATATATATATATATATATATATATATATATATATATATATATATATATATATATATATATATATATATATATATATATATATATATATATATAAACAATAATATGTATATAAACAACTAACAACTGAAATGAAAATGGGAATAAACAAATTTTCGTGAATAATATAAACTGAATTGCTTAAAACAATTTTGATAGGACGATTCATCATCAACCAGCGATTTAAATTTACTTCATATTTTCAAAATAGCATTTGATTATACTTCGATGATATAGTACGATTTAAATACACAATTTTAAACAGTTTCCGAATATAAAATCTATTCCTAATCTAGACACATCCGTGTAAATAGAAATATAGGATAGGGGCCCCCTCCCCAAAACCCCGATTTTCGATTAATTGAAAATATTATGCATTTTTTTCAGGGACGTAATTTGGGGGGGGGGGCATAGGGGGGCACTCGCCTAAATTAAGGAATAGTGTGAATTTAGAAAATATTATGAATTTAATGAATAATGAGATACTATGGATCAATGAATGCTACGTTTATTTCTTATGTATGTTACTTTTGGGTAGCTAATAAAATAATCGCTGCTATGTGCTTTGAAAAAAAAACAAAACAAAACTTGACTTGACTATGTAAAGATTTGTGGAAAAAAATTTGCGCTTTTTTCTCTTTTTACATAATATTATTTTAAAATTACTTTTTCAAAAATAAGCTTATTTTTTTCATATTTTATAACTCAATAAGGTAAAGAATATTTTCCATTTTTATTCCGATATAAAAAAGATTTTTTGAAAAAAAATTCAATTTGACCAATCTTTGCCTGCCCTGCCCCCCAAAGAAAAAGCTGAAATGACGTCCCTGATTGTTTTCTACCGAAAGTAAAAGCCGCTTTTATGCCGCATT
This sequence comes from Arctopsyche grandis, assembly GCF_051622035.1. Lineage (NCBI taxonomy): Eukaryota > Metazoa > Arthropoda > Insecta > Trichoptera > Hydropsychidae > Arctopsyche > Arctopsyche grandis. Next base: position 30,657,039 of record NC_135356.1, on the reverse strand, counting down.
ATTTTATGATGCATTCTATTTACCTAGGACAAGGGTTAAAACGAAATATACAATATAATTTATGGATCTATTTTGCTTTTGCCATTTTTCTTGTACCTAAATTTGTTTATTCCCAATTTTGAAAAAAAAAATTTCCCTTGATTTTTAGCGTGATGGAAAGAAGAAAATTTTGTTATATGGGGGGGGGGGGGGGCAAATTATTTTAACCCTGGGTGGGCCCCCTTTGACTCCTGGCATGCACTGATTTCAGTCCCAGTCCGCCACTGTGCATATCTTATATTTCAAATATTTTTAACATCTTATCTAGAGTCATTATTTCTTATTTTGCGTTATTTCTTATTCTTCATTTGCTGACGGAGTTGTGAATACATACAACTGGCCAAATTTTAAATCCTGCGCGTGCCAGCAAAATTTTTATATGTCCAACATTTGGCACGCATAAAAATTTAAGTTTCTTCGTCGTCCTAACTAATGGGTTATGTAAGAATGAAAATTATTGAAATCTATCGGCATTCGTTTGCAGTACGATAAAGTAGAAATCAGCTTTACCGACTGTCACTTCTAATAATGCCATCTAGCGGTGCTTTAGTTGCATTTATCATTTCAAGAAAGTGAAATAATTTATTTTTCGTGTCATAAATTTGAAACCGAGTATGATTAATTATCACTCTCAAATAATTCTGAAACGTAAATAAAAAAAAATTGATGAACGGGAGAGAGGGTAGAAATAAAATAAAAAATGAGAAATTAATGAGAAACGGGAAAATCAGACTAATCCATGCACATATTAATAAATGTACATTAAAAAACATGATTTATTTTTAGAGTCGCTAAATGATATTTTAGAAAAGCACTAATAGGTATGGTCATCGATTGTGGTGCTAGCGTCAATTCAATTGTCATTTGACAGATGTCATCGTTCACATAACCTCAAAATGTCATTCGTCAATAGGCAATTAGCACTTCTTTTGATTCGGTTCATATCATTTTCTAAATCTAAAACCAGTTCGCAATATATTTGAATCTTTGTGTATATGTATGTATACGAAAATTTTGGTATAAAGATATCAATGAAAAAATACAAAATTGAAGTTTCGATACAATTCTGAAATACAATAGTATTTGTATGCTATTTAGATCTTTTACTTTTTAATCAAACTTCTATCTATGTCCGTGTATACAACTTTTTTAATAACTACAGGAATTCCTATACAGAGATTTCATACAAATTCAAATTGAATTGTATAATTTTTTTTAAAGGAGAAAAATAACCATTCAGGCACAATTTTAGAGCATTGTGACGATTATGTGACGTTAGTTTTAATTAGATTTATTTTTATATTTCAGTGAAGTTTATGATGTGGTAGTAATTGATGGCGGACCGGCTGGTCTCACCAAGCTTTTTGAAAATGGGTAGAAAGCTTTGCCGCTGGAGGCCGGCAATCCGATAGACGGACGAGCAAACAGCTTGCCACTCGGAGAAGCTATTACAGATCTTGGAGGTGAATGGTTATTATAAATTGCTATTTATATTGATATGCATTTATTTACTTTACATTATAGTCTTTATTGTCTAATAGCTAGGTGTCACAGTGAAGAAAATAATGTCATATTCGAAATGGTCAATGATAATTTCAACACCCCCGATACTACGACTTTTTACATTGGTGACCCCGACGTGATGGCCCCGAGAGCCAGAAAAGCCCCAAAAGCCCAGGAGACGGCGGTAGCTAAAGTGGAAGTGGAAACGGCAGAGATGGCCGTCAAACTTTCCCCACCGTAGACCAGCAACATCGTCGCGTGGTTTGGACGAGCGGAGGTGCTTTTCGGCTCACGAAAGATTCGTCGAGAAATGGACAGGTTCAACATTGTTGTCGCCCACCTGGACGAACGGACCAGCGTGGTCGTAAGCGACCTGCTGATAGAACCACCGGCAGACGCTTACACGCAGCTGAAGGCCCGTCTCATCGCGAACTTCACACTCTCGAGCCGGGAGAAGCGCAGCGCCCTCAGCAAGGCGGAGCTGGGCGACCAGAAGCCCTCGGACCTACTTACAAAAATCAAGTCGCTGGCGGAACGAAAATCTCGGTATACGGCGGCCGTTCCGTTCAACTCGATTTAGGACTACAACGGAAGCTACAGTGGAATTTCACGGTAGCAGATATAAAAAAACAAATTATCGGTGCGGACCTCCTGGAACACTTGGTGGACCTAAAAGGAAGAAGATTGATAGATAGACAAACGAAGGAGACCAGCCAAGGACAGGGAACCAGCGGGGAGATGACAGAGGTGACGGCACCGGAAATGCTGAGCAAATTTTACAAGCTGCTCGACGAGTACCAAGATCTGACGGAGGACGGACGCACTCCACAAGCGCACCACAAAATCACGCACCACATCGAAACCACTGGAGCACCATGCTCAGCACGGGCCCGGAGACTTCCACCAGACAAGCTTCAGGCAGCCAAAAAGGTATTCAATAACTTGGTGCAGCAGGGGATTTGCAGACCGTCAAAAAGTTGTTGGCTCAGCCCTCTCCACATGGTCAAAAAAGCGGACGGCACTTGGGGTTGGTGAAGAAGACGGTTTTCTCGACAATCGACTTGAAGAAAGCTTACCACCAGATTCCAGTCGAGCCAGAGGACATCGAGAAGACAGCCATAATTACGCCATTTGGCCTTTTCGAGTTTCCCCAAATGACATTCGGATTAAGAAACGCCGCCCAAACCTTCCAACGGCATATCGACAACACACTGAGGGGATTAGACTTTTGTTTTCTTTACGTGGACGACATCCTCATAGCATCGGACTCCTTGGAAGAACATGTGGCGCATGTCCGACAGGTTTTCCAACGACTAAGGGAGTTTGGCCTCACGATCAATGGAGAAAAATGCGTTTTCGCGACTAAAGAAGCAAAATTCCTCGGGCACATGGTCACGGAAAAAGGGGTAACACCGCCCCCAGAATAAATAGAGGTGATCAACAATTTTCGCCGCCCCAAAACGATTCAGGAAGTGCGACGGTACCTGGGCATGACCAATTTTTACCGGAGGTTCATGCCCAAGTCAGCAGAGTCGCAGCTTCCACTACAAGCGGTCATTGGCACATAAAAAAAAAATGACAGCACACCAGTGATGTGGACCCTAGAGTTGCAACAATGTTTCGACGGCACCAAGAGAGACCTGCTGGCAGCAGTACAACTAGCACACCCAGAGCCAGGAGCGCCCCTGATGTTGACAACAGACTCATCGGACCAAGCAATGGGGGCGTCATTCCAGCAAAACATCAAAGGTGGGTGGCAGCCTTTAGGTTTTTTCTCCAAGAAACTGACGGTCAACCCAAACGAAGTACAGCACGTACGACCGGGAGTTGTTGGCGATGTACGAAGTGGTCCAACATTTCCGGTACATGTTGGAGGGACACACCTTCACCATCTACACGGACCACAAGCCACTGACGTTCGCCATGAGGCAGAAGCCAGACAAAATTTATCCGCGTCAAGCAAACCATCTCAGCTTCATTAGCCAGTTTACGGCGGACATAAGGCATGTGCCCGGGGAAGACAACAAAGTGGCCGACACCTTGTCACGGGTATGCGCAATCTCAATACCTTCACAAATAGATTTTGCAGAACTAGCGAAAGCACAAGAGGGGGATGAAGAGCTGCAGAGACTAACGACCAGAAACACAAGCATGAAATTGGGGTCGGTACCTTGTGGAGGAAGCACAAATACGATGATAGTTTGTGACACATAGACAGGGAGAAATCGCCCGTATGTACCCCAAGAATTCAGATGATACACAACGCCACACACCCGGGCATTAAGACCACAGTCAAGATGGTGATGCAGCGGTATGTATGGTCGAAAATGGCGACAGACATTAGAAGATGGACACAGACCTGTACGAGTTGCCAGAGAGCAAAAACCACGAGACATACACAGGCACCGATAGGAAGTTTCACCACGCCAACATCAAGGTTCGCTCATGTTCATGTGGACATAGTGGGACCATTACCACCATCCAACGGACACACATACATGTTGACATGTGTGGACCGCTACACACGATGGCCGGAAGCAATCCCAATCCCGGACATAAAAGCGGAAACAGTGGCAAAACATTTGTTGGAGGGCTGGATCGCCCGTTTTGGAAGCCCAGAAACGATTACGACTGATCAAGGGAGACAGTTCGAAAGTGAGCTTTTCAATGCCTTGAGCCAGCTGCTGGGTACGAAGCACAACAGGACAACGGTGAACCACCCACAGGCAAATGGACTAGTGGAACGATGGCACCGAGCACAGAAAACAGCAATCAGATGCCACGCAACGAGGGACTGGACGAGATCTTTGCCCATCGTATTACTGGGTTTGCGAGCAGCATACAAAGAAGATTTGAAGACCACAAGCGCTGAACTCGTATACGGAGAGTGTATACGACTCCCGGGAGAGTTTTTTACCGGAAGAAACGACCGCAAGGACCAACCGGAACTGCTCCGACAGCTATGGGAGAAAATGCACACCTTGAGACCGGTTCCACCAAGAGCAACAACAAGGGCCACATTCATCCACAAGGATTTAAACAAATGTCCGGCAGTATTCCTCAGGACAGATGCTGTACGGCAACCGTTGCAGCAACCGTACGAAGGACCATTCGAGGTGGTGGAGAGAACCCCGAAAACATTTGTAATCAGGATAAGACAAAAGGAAGTGAGGGTAACGGTGGACCGACTGAAACCAGCGTACATGTTAAACGACGAGCAACCGACGCCGAGCACAACACCTATAAGGACAACCTCACCACCGCCGGCGAATACAGAAATCGTGAGAACAACGCCGCCGCCCACTCTTACCGGGAGAAGGAGGCAAATACCGATGAGGTTTAGACATAGCTTAGCAAATTAATGCTGTGTACGGACCAGTGTAACTTTCACAGTTATGTCTAGGATAATTCCATTATTGTAACTTATATGTTTTGATCAGCGTACTTTCACAGTTATGTCTAGCATAATTCCATTGTGGTAAATATTGTAACCTACCTGTTTGATCATTGTAATTTTGGCAATGTTGTCACTGGAGGGGGAGTACTATGGAGGCTTGCCGAGCCAGCGGTTTTGGGGTTTGCCGCACCGGCTTTTATGCAGGCTGGCAGCGGTGGGACTCGGAGTACGACAACCCAATAAACAACACACGCTCTAAGCACGCTCCATTATTTCAACACCCCCGATACTCCGACTTCGACAATTCAATGAGATATCGGAAAAGATGAGCTTATTGTGTTGTGATATGACCAGGGTTGCCAGACGTCCCCATTTGAGCGGGACTGTCCTGAGTTCAACAGACAAATCCCGAGTCCTGCACTGCCTCTGAAAATCCTGACTTCTTAAAACAAAATGTAATTCTTGTAATTGTATCCAAAATATTTTATTAAATGCATTCCAGCTTCAGTTGAGATTAGTTTGAGCTTGATTGCAACCCATTCATTTGCATGTATATGAAGAATTCATACGCTTATTGAATTAAATCTGCCACTGCGTACGAATATTCTGAAATACTATAATATAATGCTGTTACATATATGTACATAAATGATTTATATTATTTCTATTGAATTCATTAAAATATGCGTTGTAAGGAGTTGAAAAATCAGACCATTTGATTAAATCTGTTGAACATAAAATAAGTTAAATTTATTATTTATTATAAATTAAATTAAAGATTGCCAATGAAATTGTCTCTCATCAATAAGTAATCGTTTTGTGAATGTCAATTTTCAGATACATAGACCTGTTGAATGCTGAAAATTATGTTGGCGTGCCGAGATCAATCGTGGATCAGACGCTGGAATGGTTTCACGAATGGGAAATTTCGCTCGAAGCATCCGATACTTGGTTCGACACAGCCGTCAGTACTTACTTGGAGTATTGGTTGTGTTAGGGTGATCATCTCCTCCATTGGATATTAAACTGTGCTCGATAAATAGTATTTATGCTGGTAAAAATCGCAATATTTATATTCTAAATAATTTTATTACGTTATCATAAAGTGCATATAATTTTTTTATTATTAATATTGCAGTTTTCTGGATGTTTGTAGACTTCAACTCTCAAATATCCCCAAAGGAAGAAATTATAGAGCAAGTACAGGTCACTGGATGTAACGAGATCGTATTATGAAGAAAATTTGAATAATCTCCTCATCGTTTAAATAGTGGATCCTTTCTATCCAAACCACGTACGTATCTGAATTATAAATTTAAGAGATTTTCAGTCCCGGAAAGTTCCATGGCATCTATAGATATATTATACCAATCGGAAGTTACTGCAGCTTCTTCGCTTCCCTCATCAAAAAAGTACCAACAACAAACAACAAAATCTGCACCAGCTTATTAAATACTTTTCACAGAGGTTTCTTTAAACTCTTCAAGAATGCACAGAGACCTAATACCCCATTTCTTATTACCCCAGTGGTACCCTTTGCCTTCTTTTACCTTTGTTTCAATACGCATTCAGGTGGGGCCGATCAACGATTGACGCTGTCAACCATGTCGACTGCTGGAGAGCTACTTTGAAAACCAACTACTGGAGTATCAGTGCGGCACTACCGGTGATCTCTCCTTGCGGCGACTTTCGTCGGGCGTCCCGCAGGGCTCTGTCCTCGGAACTGTCCTGTGGAACGCTATGTATGACGGCCTACTGAGGGTGGAGCTCCCGGAGGGTGCCAGCGCCGTTGCTTTTGTGGACGATGTCGCAATCATGGTGGTTGCGAAATCCCTCAGAAGCGTGGAGATCTGCGGCAATGACGCGCTCTATCGGGTGAGGACATGACTAAATCGCGCTGGGCTGGAACTAGTAGACCAGAAGACGAAGGCAGTGTTCTTCACCAGACGAAGAGGTTTCGGCCCGCCGAAATTGGAGCTGGAGGGTTTTGAGGTGACTCGGTGCGATACCTTGGAATCCAGCTCGATCGGTAGCTCAGGTTCACAGAGCATGTGGAGCGGGCATCCGCCAGGGCAGACGTGACGGCCTGTCAATAGCCCGTCAGTGTTAGCAGGAAACTCCTGAACTCGGTGGTCCACTCTACATATACTCCTTACGTGACTCCCTTATAGTGGAGCGCACTAGGCGAAAAATGGCTGGAGTGCAGAGGCGGAGTGCTCTGAGGGTCGTCTCGGCGTACCGCACGGTATCGGAAGATGCGGCACTGGTGCTCGCTGGCACACCGCCTGTGAACCTGCTTGCGGTTGAGCGAAAGGCGACACACGGCGGGCTGAAAAGAAGCGAAGCGAGGGATGCCACCATGATACAGTGGCAGCAGCGGTGGGAGTCGGCTACTAGGGGAAGGTGGACGCAAAGGCTCGTCGGTGACCTGAACTACCACCTCACCCAGTTGTTGACAGGACACGGTTGCTTCGGAACCTACCTCCACAAGATAGTGAAAGAAGCAACACCAAGCTGACACCACTGTGAGGCAGCTGACGATGACGCGGAGCACACGGATTGCTCCCCGAGAGAGGCCCTCAAAGCCGCGATCGGGGAGGAAACGCTGTGGACGGGGACGATGCTCCGCGACAGAGGGAGCTGGTCGTCTTGGGAGGCCTTTGCTGCCTCCGTGATCGGGGAGAAGTTGCAGTCCGAAAGGGAAAGGAGACGCCGGGGGGCTGCTTCTGAGTCGTAGGACTCGATAAGAGCACTGCGACCTGAGGAGGGTCTCTGCTGTCTCCAGTGTGAGCGCATTGCGCAAGCCCAGCTGCTGCCTGGTAATGTTCTCTTTCAGTTGCTGCTATCCGGCAGCAACTGAAAGAGAGAGGGGTTTTTAGTGAGTAAGAATCTCACACTCCCCCTGGCATTCGGGCCGGGGGGGCCGATGCAAGGTTTTCCCCTCTCACGGAAAAAAAAGTGGTACCCTTTGCCCTCCAACTGTTCACAGATTCTTAATTCATGGCCTGGAAATCATTGAACATGCTCTAGTGCCCATAAGCCAGCTGAGTGAAGAGGCACAAGAAGTGAGAAAAAAAGAATTCAAAAGATATAGAAAATTTTTAATAAAGTGTCACATGAGAAATGGAATGAAGACGTTTTAAATTTAAATTTACTTTTAATAACACCAGCATGAGAAAAGTATCCACAAAAGAGACTACAAAGTTTGAAAAAGAGGTTTTCTAATTACACTGTTCGACAAATGACGACTTTTTTTTGGTTCAGAGACGAGATTTTGCCCAGTGAACACGAATCTGGTAATAAAAAGTGTTGATTGGTTCGAGATTCGGAGATATATGTGTTTTTTATGTACTCGTATGGGAATTTTCGCCTCGCGTGCCACTTTTCGATGGGGTTCATGGAGAAGAAACGAAGTTTGCGTCGCATTTTCTCCTCGAAATGGGGGTCCGGGGATGCGTCCCTCCTCTTCGATGTCGGAGGGCGCAGACTCCTCGCGGGAGCTCACCGGCTCCATTTCGAACGCGAGTAAAACCACTACAAAAGATGACTAGAACAATGACAGCTGTCTCGACCTTACCAGCTGACAGCTGTCACTCGCTAGTGCGATTTTCAGTAAATTTCAATTCATGCCCTTCGAAATATTATGTGGCTATTTTTGTTGGTAAACGGACTACTAGTCAAATGTGAACCGGTCGCTCTAGATCGGTCACACGTGATCACCCGTCACCCTAAAACTGGTCGCGAGAAAACTGATCACACCCGAAAATTGGTCACGAAAAAACTGGTCACACCCAAAATAAAAAAGTGGTCGAATTTTTGGGTGTGACCAGTTTTGTCGTGACCAATTTTCGGGTGTGACTAGTTTTCTGGTGACCAGTTTTCTCTTGACCAGTTTTAGTGTGACGGGTGATCACGTGTGACCGATTTAGAGCGACCGGTTGTCCTGTGACCGGTTCACATTTGATTAGTTATCACCGAACCATTTTTGTTAGACGAAACACTATAGCGTTGTGCACAAAAAATGGTTCACTATTGTCAACCATATTTTTGCCCTCTTGCTTTGTAGGGTATGTACATATGTATACATTTTTTGAAAAAATATAAATATAAAATTATATATGAATGCATAAGCTAAAAACCAATCAATTTTATTTTTTAGTTTATGCAATGATATTGCAAGCCACCGAATGGATGATAACACCTGTAACCCACTTGAATGACTTTTCCGGGAGGTTAATGAATTTTGGTATGTAAAAAGTAATAAATTTTGAACCTGTAATGGAAAAAATAATTTTAAAATTATATGATTACCTCTTTAACCCTTAAATTAATTCCTGAAAGTCTGGCCAGTCAATCGGTTAATGAAGTATTTACATTCAAATGACCAAAAAATGTAGTATTTCTACTAGCCGTTGACCACTTGTTCTAAACCAAGATAAGCATAAGTTAATTAAAAAATAAAAATCTTGAAAAATGACTATTCCCTGAATGATGGTACTCATGGTGAACGGATTATTGCGCAAATTGCGACCGCGCGCACAACAATCGTTGCCACAAAAATCGCGAATACGGAATATCTGGCACTCGAGTTCTCGTTATTACAATATTTGGCGTGGAGTTCTTTCGATTGATGGAGTTTTTGGGTGCCAGATGTTCCGTAATCGAGATTTTAATAATTAATAATCACAGAACCGGTATTCATATGTTGCCGATTGGCGTTAATGTAGTGGATAACGACAATAACTAGAGTTTCCTTTAACACAAACTCGCGATGAATTATACAAAACCCAATCATATTACTCATTATTACGGCAAATAGATTATTTCGCACATTGCTATCGCGCACACGACAATCATTGTCACGAAAATTGTGAATACGGAATATCTGGCACTCGAACTCTCTTTAGTGCGATGGATAGAATTTTTGGGTGCCTGATAATCACCGAACCCATTTTTACATTAGTTTGTTAATGGAACTAAAATCACTCGCAATCCATAATTAGATTTTCAAATGTTTCACTTTCACTTAAAATTGTAAGACAACGGTCAGCGAATGTGTAGCGTCTTTTGGCAATAAGCTAATGTACTAAGTCGGAATAAAAAATTTATAAATTTTATTGGTTTTAATTATATAATTATTTTTATTGTTTACACATTTTTATTGTTTTCTATTGAAAAAAATATGATCTTTAAAAAGTTCTCTCTTTCAATATTAATCATTAACCAGTTAGATGCCACCCGTGAAATATTTGAATCCTGAAACCAAGTTCGTCAAAAAATTACTTGTGAAACTATTTTTAATCGTTAAATATTGTATGTTTTGGAAAATAAATCAACGCGATTCGAAGGCGCGACTCGCAGGCGTATCGCTGACGTACAAACGGCTAACTAATAAAGTACAGAATTAACGAATTATTGTTGATATACCTTTTCTTGGTCAAGAGATTTTTTCAATGTGCCAATGAAATTCTCTCACGTGCCATAAATTCGCTATCACTGTTATAATATTCATCATCAAAACAACAACACCGATAAACTTTCAACTCCAACGAGACATTGAACCTTTTGAACTTTCAGTCTCCAAGCAAATGCTCTACCAACAGAGCTTTCACCGTTTCGCAAACAACTGACACAACAATGTCAACAAAAACCCTTCAGATATAAAAACAGAATCTGCTTTAGATAGTCAACTTTAACCCTTTGAGTGTTGACGTCTTTTTCGTTGAAAGCCCGCCACGCTGAATATTTCGCCAACATTTCCAACCAGAATTATTTATAAATCCAAACAAACCTTAAATAGCTACCGCCGAGGATTTCGAATTTTGCAAAGGTGTGTTTACACTCTTTAATATATCTTGCAACAATATAAAAATAAACAAAATAAGTCTATTAATGAATGTATTTTTCCAAAACTAGTTCCATCTTCTTCATTGTTGTTAAAATGTAATGCTCACAATCTAAATGGCAAGCCACAATCTAAAATACTCAGCAGTTAGGGATTTCCATCGGGGAATTCTGCTATGGTTATATATTCAGAAATTCCGGTGTAAACCAGTCTTTATAAACATTGACACGGATTACACGACCCATGTTCAATGCATTTTTTTCAATGCTACCTGGAAAGGCTTAGTGGGCAGTATTCTTGTTTACTTTGTACATTCTCAAAATACAACGACTATCGGCGTTTTGCAGGCCCATAGACTTGTCAGAAAAACGCCGATAGGCGTTGGTCAGCACTCAAAGGGTGAAAAGAGTCTAGTTTAAAATAATATATGAATATTATCGGTCTCCGTCACGGGCCCGAATGTGAAACGCCCGAAAACGCAAATATCGGAAGGCAAAGATCGAAAATCGAAAGATCAAAAAAAAGGGTGCATGGTAAACGGTACATACTCACTTAATTTGCGCGAGCAGTATACAACAGGAACAAGAGGAACGGGCTTTTCCTCCCGTATTGATGTGCGCGCCCAGAATACGGGAGAAAAATCCTGTTCCTTTTGTTCCTGTTGTACCCTGCTCGCGCAAATTAATTGAGTATGTACCGTTTACCATGCACCCTTTTTTTTTGATCTTTCGACTTAAGATCAGACCCAAAAAATATATACAAGAATAAGAGAATTCTCAGCTAATAGGTTGAAGTGGCACTGACGTTCAAAAGATGGAAAAAAGACGGCAGTCTTCTAGCCCTATTGGCATAGATCAATTACACAATGAGGATAAATTCAAAATATGTTAATGTATGTACATACACATATAGTACAGATAGGCTGAAAAATAAGATAAGTTTTTAAAAAAATTACGGAACAAATTAAAAAATCCGTGAAAAAGGCGCGCTTCATGGCGCCCCCCGCATTGCGGGGTCTGCGGGCGCGGTAGTTACGCCACTGAACCCAATATTCTCTTGGTGCTAAACATAAACGCAATCACTGAGCCATACTGATGGGTACCTCAGATAAATACATACTAGAATAACAGAAAACAAAAAAATGAGGTTAGTAACGTTAATAATTGCGTTACGCTTACGAGGGTATAGTTATGAGATTTTAAAATCATTTTACAAAAGTAAAAAATGCAGATTATCTTTGCAGAAAACTGTAAGGCTTTGTATTATGGGGTGACGCGACAATTGGTCCAATTCTAAAAGGTTAAACGACACAATGTACCCTACAATTGGTTCACTGCCAAAATGTACACGCGACAATTGGTTCATTACCAATTATGTATTATGGTAAGCAGTGGCGGACTGGCCATACAAGCGAACATGCCCGATGGCATGTGGGCCCCACTATCTGTTAGAAAATATGGGCCCTGAGTAAAATTAAATAACTTTTTAACTATTTCACGTGTGTAAAAATGTATAGGATATTGCAACTTTAGGACCTAAAGTTTGGGTATTTCAACAAAACAAATTTCTTACGATATACACAAATAACTAATACCTGCTTTAACAGCCCTAGGATCGGTTTACTTTTTTTATTAGGCTTGAAATGTAAGTTTCAACATTTGCGTGGGACCTTTTGCCGGGCCTATTCCAACCTCAAGATTATGTATATACCAATACCTATGTAACAACTAACTACTGAAATAAAAATGGGAATAAACAAATTTTCGTGAATAATATAAACTGAATTGCTTAAAACAATTTTGATAGGATGATTCATCATCAACCAGCGATTTAAATTTACTTCATACTATGGGGATCTAGTCTTGTTGTGAAGGTCTTCTTCACCACCAGTCCGCCATGTATTATAGACAGGTTCGTCTGTGTTCGGTATTAAATACAGCTATGTTGAATATGGTATTTATTTGGTAGTAACACGTATACACAAGTATGATTAATTGTTGGCAAAAGTTTGTCGTTCAGCGGTCTCTGGATATGGTAGAGTGTCGCTGGCTCGGCATTCAGCTATGTTCGGCAAGTCGCTGGATATGGTAGAGTGTCGCTGGCTCGGCGTTCAGCTATGTTCGGCAAGTCGCTGGATATGGTAGAGTGTCGCTGGCTCGTTGTTCTTCCAAGTCCGCGTAGTGAAGTGGTGGCTGGTCAGGAGCTGGATGTTGACTGGTCTGCTGCTGTGTGTCGACTCTTGCTGCTCTGGGTCGACTGGTCTGGTGCTGTGTTGTACCTCCTTTTATAGTGTTTTTGGAATGCTTGGTGGAAGTGGTTATTGACGCGTACGAGAGGAATTTTGTTTTCGTCGAGGCGTCGAATTTTCTGGAATGCTTGATGGAAGTGGTCGTACGAGCATTTAGTTTATTGATGCGTACGAAAGGAATTTTGTTTTCGTCGAGGCGTCGAATTTTCTGGAATGCTTGATGGAAGTGGTTATTGACGCGTACGAGAGGAATTTTGTTTTCGTCGAGGCGTCGAATTTTCTGGAATGCTTGATGGAAGTGGTCGTACGAGCATTTAGTTTATTGATGCGTACGAGAGGAATTTTGTTTTCGTCGAGGCGTCGAATTTTCTGGAATGCTTGGTGGAAGTGGTCGTACGAGCATTTAGTTTGTTGATGCGTACAAGAGGAATGCACTTTTGTCGAGGCGTAGTATTTTCTGGAATGCTTGATGCTGTTCCGCTCGATGTATTTTGTTGTTGCGGAATATTCTCGAAGGTTTCGATGACTATGACGACGACGAGATTCCTACATGGCTCTCCGGTGAGTGTTAACGATGTGTGTGATTTTGTGGGAATCTTGATGTGTTGGAGTCTATTGACTCGATGGCGTCGTTGTTTGTCCGGTTGTGCTGGAGAAAGTTGTCTCGACAGCGGGTCTTGTGTTGCATGCCGGTCCAAGTCTTGTTCTCTACCAGGTTGCTTATTTTGGGCGAGCTGCGTTGGTAGTGAAGGTTTGTGATGGCTTGGATGGTGCTGTTGTGCAGGCTGCTGTGTTCTGCGTGGAGTCATTCGCGTGACTGTTTTGCTGGTTGTGCTGGAGTTAGTTGTCTCGGCAGCGGGTCTTGCGTGAAGGACGTTGTTTGACGAAGTGCGTTGAGTGCTGGTCTTCGTTGGTTGTGCTGGAGTTAGTTGTCTCGACAGCGGCTGTGTTGTGTTGGAGCTAGTTGGCTCAGTGGCGATTTGTTTCGCCGGTTGTGCTGGAGTGGGTTGACTCAACAGCGGGTTGTGTTGGTAGCTGGTCCATATGTACTTTCACACCATGTTACTGTTGCGGTCGTTACAATGGTAGTGAAGGTTTGTGTCGGTCTGGACGGTGCTGTTGTGCAGGCTGCGGCGTCCTGCATGGGCTCATCGAGGTGATGAATCATCGAAGGTGTGATGAGCGGTGCTGGCGGATCAACAGTAGTGGATCCATTTGGTTGTTGTCTCCGGGTTGCGTTTTGTTGTGGCGAAAGCTGCGGAGTTGTTTGACATGGTCACTAGTTGTGGGGACATGTAGCGGACTGCGTTTGAAGTCTGCGTTGAGGGTTGCGTTGTAGACTGCGTTGAAGGCTGCGGTTGCGTGAAGTCTGCGGTTGCTATGTAGGCTGCGATGTGGGCTGCTATGTAGGCTGCGATGTGGGCTGCTATGTAGGCTGCGATGTGGGCTGCTATGTAGGCTGCAATGTGGGCTGCTATGTGGGCTGCGATGTGGGCTGCTATGTAGGCTGCGATGTGGGCTGCTATGTAGGCTGCGATGTGGGCTGCTATGTAGGCTGCGATGTGGGCTGCTATGTAGGCTGCGATGTGGGCTGCTATGTAGGCTGCGATGTGGGCTGCTATGTAGGCTGCGATGTGGGCTGCTATGTAGGCTGCGATGTGGGCTGCTATGTAGGCTGCGATGTGGGCTGCTATGTAGGCTGCGATGTGGGCTGCTATGTAGGCTGCGATGTGGGCTGCTATGTAGGCTGCTTTGAAGGCTGCGTGGCTCTTAGTCGGGGGTCACCAGGTATGGTGAGGTTGGAAGTTGACTGCGCTGTGGGCTGCTTTGTTGACTGCTTTGAAGGCTGCGTGGCTCTTAGTCGGGGGTCACCAGTTATGGGGATCTAGTCTTGTTGTGAAGGTCTTCTTCACCACCAGTCCGCCATGTATTATAGACAGGTTCGTCTGTGTTCGGTATTAAATACAGCTATGTTGAATATGGTATTTATTTGGTAGTAACACGTATACACAAGTATGATTAATTGTTGGCAAAAGTTTGTCGTTCAGCGGTCTCTGGATATGGTAGAGTGTCGCTGGCTCGGCATTCAGCTATGTTCGGCAAGTCGCTGGATATGGTAGAGTGTCGCTGGCTCGGCGTTCAGCTATGTTCGGCAAGTCGCTGGATATGGTAGAGTGTCGCTGGCTCGTTGTTCTTCCAAGTCCGCGTAGTGAAGTGGTGGCTGGTCAGGAGCTGGATGTTGACTGGTCTGCTGCTGTGTGTCGACTCTTGCTGCTCTGGGTCGACTGGTCTGGTGCTGTGTTGTACCTCCTTTTATAGTGTTTTTGGAATGCTTGGTGGAAGTGGTTATTGACGCGTACGAGAGGAATTTTGTTTTCGTCGAGGCGTCGAATTTTCTGGAATGCTTGATGGAAGTGGTCGTACGAGCATTTAGTTTATTGATGCGTACGAAAGGAATTTTGTTTTCGTCGAGGCGTCGAATTTTCTGGAATGCTTGATGGAAGTGGTTATTGACGCGTACGAGAGGAATTTTGTTTTCGTCGAGGCGTCGAATTTTCTGGAATGCTTGATGGAAGTGGTCGTACGAGCATTTAGTTTATTGATGCGTACGAGAGGAATTTTGTTTTCGTCGAGGCGTCGAATTTTCTGGAATGCTTGGTGGAAGTGGTCGTACGAGCATTTAGTTTGTTGATGCGTACAAGAGGAATGCACTTTTGTCGAGGCGTAGTATTTTCTGGAATGCTTGATGCTGTTCCGCTCGATGTATTTTGTTGTTGCGGAATATTCTCGAAGGTTTCGATGACTATGACGACGACGAGATTCCTACAATACTTTCAAAATAACATTTGATTATACTTCGATGATATAGTAAGATTTAATTACACAATTTTAAACAGTTTCCGAATATAAAATCTATTCCTAATCTAGACACATGCATGTAAATAGAAATATAGGATAGGGGCCCCCTCCCCAAAATCCCGATTTTCGATTAACATTAATTGAAAATATTATGCATTTTTTTCAGGGACGTAATTTGGGGGGGCCATAGGGGGGCACTCGCCTAAATTAAGGAATAGTGTGAATTTAGAAAATATTATTAATTTAATGATTAATGAGATACTATGGATCTATGAATGCTACGTGTATTTCTTATGTATGTTACTTTTGGGTAACTAATAAAATAATCACTGCTATGTGCTTTGAAAAAAAACAAAACAAAACTTTATCTAATGTTATTACGTACATATGTACATAGATAAAGTGACAAGACAGTCGGTAGAAATTAAGTTAATTGATAGTTTTTTGGAGAATCAGTTTGATGGTCGATTAATGTTGACTATGTAAAGATTTGTGGAAAAAAATTTGCGCTTTTTTCTCTTTTTACATAATATTTTTTTATAATTACTTTTTCAAAAATAAGCTTATTTTTTTCATATTTTATAACTCAATAAGGTAAAGAATATTTTCCATTTTTATTCCGATATAAAAAAGATTTTTTGAAAAAAAATTCAATTTGACCAATCTTTGCCTGCCCTGCCCCCCAAAGAAAAAGCTGAAATGACGTCCCTGATTGTTTTCTACCGAAAGTAAAAGCCGCTTTTATGCCGCATTCTTTTATGATGCATTCTATTTACCTAGGACAAGGGTTAAAACGAAATATACAATACAATTTATGGATCTATTTTGCTTTTGCCATTTTTCTTGTACCTAAATTTGTTTATTCCCAATTTTGAAAAAAATTTCCCTTGATTTTTAGCGTGATGGAAAGAAGAAAATTTTGTTATATGGGGGGGGGGGGGACAAATTATTTTAACCCTGGGTGGGGCCCCCTTTGACTCCTGGCATGCACTGATTTCAGTCCCAGTCCGCCACTGATGGTAAGTGTAATGACCTCTAAAAGCACCCTGTATAAAAATTAAGAAGCTTCTCTTTCTCCTCAGCTCCATAAAACATGATAAAGCTCCTCAGAACAATTAATGAAAAATTGAAAATCGTCTAATTTGTAACAAATCTCTTCTATGAAGACCACGAGATGGTGTAAGTTTGAATATTCAATTCAGACTGATTTGATTCAACTATTTTCAACCATCATTCGCATACTTTCTGTCGGATACCGAATGAAGGCGAAAGCCTTCTACGATATTTTAAGAAAACATTATTTGCACATGGAGCTCAAGGCTGCTGATATTCCTGATATAAATATGGTGTATTCCAATATATTCCAGTTCCAGTGTATATTCCAATATGGAGCAGTGACATCGCATGGGGGAAGTTGCAGACCGCACCAGGGTGTCACCATCCTTCGGGGGAGGGGGGTGACACCAAATGAATTTATTAAGATTTAGTTTGTTTAATATTAGTTTTTTTAGTCGGGAAACGAGAAACGTTGGGTTGGGAAAGGGTAACTTCCCGACATGCTACACAGGGTAACACCATCGCTTGTGACGTCACTTCATACGCATTCGGTGCGGTGCAGAAATCGTTAAATCGACTAGGGCTGCCCACCCAGTCGTCCGCGGCTTGATTGTAAGTCGATCTTTTCTCCATTCTTAAAATGTACGTATGTTGATAAATGTTACCCGAAAATATCTGAAACACAACCGACATATTCGTTGTGCATATGTTTCAGATAAATGAATGATGTATCATATCGATGTGCATATGTGCATATATACATATATACATATATGTAGATTAATATCCAATCTTAACGAATGCGACACAAAAATCGATCTGTTGTTAGGGCTCTACGAGTCTACGTACATATTTGGCCGAATCTGTTTTTCTAATAGAACAAAAGATTATTAAATATGAATATTATAAAATCGGATACACGAAATTCTTTGAACGATAAAAATCTTGACCTGTAGTGAATATCTCTTTCATTGTAAATCCCAAAAATATTTCCAAATCTGAGGAGTGTCAACGATCTGTTGTAGCATAAACCATGCTTATTTTTAAAATTGTTATTTTTTCATAAGCATTATGTATTTGTTAACGTTATATAAAACATATCCCCCCCCCCCTTTATATACATATGTATGTTGGTAGATTGCGATATATAATAGTTGGACGAAAATATTAGCTTTATACCAGGGCAGCCGAATTATAAAAAGGTTTGGCTGCCCCGGTATAAACTATCGAGAGTATAATTTTTTCCAAAAATAAACATGTCTTTTAAATACAATAAACTAAGAATATTAATATTTTTATTTATTATATAAATTTTCAGATAGATCATCAGAAAACAAGTCAAAATATCCAGATTGGGATCAAAATTGAGGTAAGACAATTATGTTCATAATTACGACATGTTAATATTCAAATATTTAACAAAAAAGCATTTCGTCATAATGAATTTCTCCATTTCATAAAAATCTTGGTATTATAATATTTTTATATATATAATATTTTTTCAAATTATTATAGTATTATTAATTACAGTATTTTTTATTATAGTATTATTAATCATAGTATTTTCAAGGTTTTTCTTAGTTTCACTTGTTTTAATATTGAAATTTTTAAGTATAATATTTCAAATTATATTACTTTTAGATGTAGTATTTTAAATTTTTAAATATTTTTAATTATAGTAGGTATATTACTTATCTAGTATACATACAGTATTTTTAATTTTAATTGAAGTTTTCACGTGTTTTACACACAATCAACTAGGATGATTAATATTTTTACTTTAATATGAATTTTCAGATAGACGGTTATTTTACGATAAGCTCGTAGCATCAGAAAAAAATCACAAAATCTGGATTGGGATCAAAATTCAGGTAAGACAATTATATTCATAATATCGACATGTTAATATTGAAATATTTAAGAAAAACCAAATTTTCGACATATTGAAGTTCTCTTTTTCATAATAATCTTGTATGGGTGAGAGGGTGGTATTATTTTTTTTAATTAATTATAGTATAATTAATTACAGTATTTTTTTATTATGGTACATTAATCATAGTATTTTTTATTTTAATATTTTTTATTATAGTATTGTTTATTATAATGTTTTAAATATAATATTTTTGATTTTGAAATTTTAAATTATAATATTTTTAGATGTAGTATTTTAAATTCAAATATTTTTAATTAAAGTATTTTTAATTTTAATTTATTATTTTTAAATTTCAGCGATCTAAAAAAAAGATGGGAGTTTTTGAAATTCATAATGAAGATGGACGGGAAGGATTCCAGAATGATAGTCGAATCGAGGTGACGAGAAAAACGGCGTTCAGCGAAGATGGAAAACAATACATCGAGGGAGAGTGGCAGGAAAACAATTTAACAAAAATATTATCCTGTCAATTTAATACTACGTTCACCGATGAAAAGACGTTTTACATCAGAAACCAAACTCCAGGATATTTGTTTATAATAGATCATGAAGATTTTATTGCTGATGTAGAAATTTCAGATACAACTGGTTTATATGTGAAAAATAGCTTTTTGGATAACGGTATCATATGTGAGCTTTTATTTAACAAAATTAAAATAACGGAAATTTTTAAAGATGGTTTAATGAATAAAAAGAAACATTGCTACAAAGATTTTATCTCACTTATCAGTGACATTTGCCATAAGATTGGTGATGATATCGCTGTCAATGATGATATTTTACAAATATATATTGAAATTGGAAAAATAAATGAAGAAGATGTGCTACTTAAGAATGATTTGATTATGAATAAACTCGTCGAAAATAAATATGTTTCAGAGGAAATCAAAGACATTGCAAGAACATTCTTGAATATATTACAGTCTATTGTAAAAAGAAATGACACACTACCAAATATAGAAATTGCCGAAATTGAGGATTTCAATCTTACCGAAGAAGTGACAAAAATCATTGGTGAAGGACTAGAACACCATAAAAGAACTTTACGTGACAATTGTTTTATTTTTTTCGACAATTACAACTTCAACGATCTATCAGCAGAGCAGCTTCTATTTATAACAAAAAATGACATGAAAATGATGTCATCTCTTGCATTTGTCTCTGACAATAACTGTTTTTCTAAAATTTTAAACCTGTTTCAAGCCCGTTTTATCAAAAAAGTTGAAGCCGCTACGAAATACGTTTCTTATAAAAAAATGGCACCAATGTTCAATTCAGTTACTTATTACATTTTTAAAAGCTTCACCGAGCTTATCGAAACCATAAGCAGTATTACAAAAACATCTGTTGAAGATACTTTGAATATCATAGAAAAAAATTCTACTATAAACTGGGAATCCCCTTGTTCCTTAGATATGTCCATGGAAATACAGTGTCGCTTCCTCTTTCAATTGATTACGTTTTTCAGTAAAGGTTCAATCACAACTTATGAATACACTTTTAAATTTTTAACGTCTAAAAACGATTTGAATAAACGCAACGTTACTCAAGAAAATTTGAGGAAATTATTAAATTTAAAAGTTAACCTTCGTATATTTGATGTTGAATTTGCAAGTATACCAGAACACCGACGCATATGGTTATACTTACTCGATGATGCAATGTCCATAGTAGGGAATGATAATTGTTTTGAAAATTTCCAACCCTTGTTGTCTGGTTTTGTGAATTATATCAGCAAATCCGATAAGTCTTTGGAAGTATATCGCAACTACACCCACAACCTCATACAGTTTATCGTAACTTCAGAGCAATGTTTGTCATATTGTAGGAATCTTAATGTGTCGGAGTCACTTTAAAAATTTTGTTGTATAAAAAAAAGTTGTCTTGTCTGAAAAATTACTGTACTGTTATTTTACAATCATTGATGTATGTATAGCATAAAGAGGCTAAAAAAATGTTTTTATTCTCATTTTGGAAATTTAGTGTATGAAAATGCTGGCTACTCCTGTCCAAAAATTATCATGTTGTAAATTTTGCAATCATTTATAACATAAAGACGATGGTAATATTTTTAGATATTTTCCGCTAATTAAAAATTTCTTTGAATAAAAAAAGATTGGTTATCCCAGTTCAAAAATTATTATCAGAGTACGGATAGCCAAGGTGCCGCTTATTGTTCAATTGTTGTAAATGCTTTGTAGAAAAGGTTCGGGAAACCTTAAACCTTCATATGTTTGCGGATGATACGTTAGTTTATATTGTAGGTGATGATGTTTAGGGAATTACGGTATTTAAGTGATTGGTTATGTGAGAATAAACTGAAAGTGAACTTAAGTAAGACTAAGATGATGTGGATGAATAATAAAAAGGGTTCGGTGATTACTGGTCACAAAGTCACTAAAATCTCTATAACGGAACATCTGGCAGCCGAAAAGTCCATCATACTAATGATAACTATCATAGTAACGAGAACTTGAGTGCCAAATATTGTGTATTCGCGATTTTCATGGCAAAAATTGTCTTTGTGACCACCCCAATGTGACGAATAGTCCAATTACCAATAAAAAGTTGTGAGTGATGTGATTATGGATGGGAGAGTGGGAGAAGTAGTAGATAATATTAAGTATTTGGGCATTTATTTGGATTGTAAATTAAGTTTAGTTAGGAATAGAGATATACATAATTATAAAACTAGAAATAGGAATAAATTAATTATAGGTAGAGTTAAGAAAGCTAAAACTGCAGGAGGTGTTTTTCACAGAGGTGTTCAAATGTATAATGCCCTTCCTGAAGGCATTAGAAGTTCTAATAACATTGCTGCTTTCTTGAAGGGTGTTAATGGATACCTTTGTGGAAGATACTTTATAATTTTTTGTTGTTATTTTGTGTTATATGTATTAGCAGTTTTGCTATTTTGATAAATAAATAAATAAATAAAGATTATGGGAATATTTTTAGATTTTTTCTCTCTTTAAAAATTTCTTTGTATAAAAAAAGGTTGGTTATCCCTGTCCATCAGAAAGACGATGGAAAAATTTTATAATATTTTTCTATCATGAAATTTTATTTGATAGAAAAATATTAAAAATCATTGTATTTTAAATTTTGCAATTATATAGAAGATGGGCAAATTTAAAAAAAAAATTCTTAAAAATTTATTTGTATAAAAAATGTTCACGTAAATCACGATCGGTGAACACGATTTCAAAACGTAGATTATAGTCACCCGACGTTTAGCAACAATTCACTGAGGACTGTAATCTCCGTTACCCGACGACAAAGTGTTAATAACGACGCATTTGTTAGTCTGAGAAACACGATTGAAGAATATATCCAGTAGTGGAAAAGAAAAGAAACAATTATACAAAAAATCGATTGTAAATTTGATTATGAACCACACAAATCGAAAATGAATGCGCTGTCTCATAAATTACGTGAATTAATCTTAAATGTCCTTCGCAAAAATGTAAGTCCATCTAAACTCATAAGGTTCTTTAGATCGTACAATGAGTTTTTAGATGATTTTGATGATATACATTTTGATTGGTTCATTTCATTGGTTGATTCAAACGAGTGAGAATATCATAATGAATCCTAAGGTTGGTGAGACGATAGAACTAGTGAGGAATAAATTATCTCTTACAAAGTAACAAAGCCTGAACTGTTTTTAAAGCACTTTGAGAACACAAACGATCGCCATTACATCGTCGAAGTGCTTGAAGAACTGATTAAATATGTAAATGAACTTTTGATTAAAACACAATGGTTAAATAATCATGACCTATGCGATGACGAAAATGTGATGGCTTCCAGTCTGCTGATTTCGGCCATAAGAAGTTCTTTTCTTTATTTGAAAGAACAACCTGACTATACATATTTCGTTGGAATCATTCCTCGAAGATAGCACGAAGCCGTTTGCTAGTTTTATACGCAACAGCAATTCCTACGTAGACTTTGAGAAGCGGTCAACTGTGATAAAGCAATCTTTTTGGTACATAAGAAAGCAAGATAAGATTAATATTGATGAGGCTTTAAAACTGTCGTATAACAAAATACTCGTCGAGGATTCTGAGATTTTGAAGACTTGCTACAAATATTACTTGGAAGAGTATGAAAAATGTATGGGAGAATGCTTAGGAATGCTGCAAGAAGATAAAATTAAATTCCTAGTCGATGGCTTGAACAGCACTAAGACAAATTTGAAAATAAAAGAGTGGACATCTGAATATAAAAGGTCACAATTGCTGTACCAGCTTGCTTGGTTAGCTGCTTTGTGGTCCGTGCTCGTTTCAAAGGATATCGAATGCACTAAAAAGTATTTAAAACCACATTGCATTTCAAATATTATGCATTTTGTTAATGCTTAACGTAGAAAGTAATGCCTCACTTGACAATAAATGCTTCGCACGAGTCTTGACTGGTCAGGGAAAATCTTTAATACTCGGATTGCTCTCATCTTTGTTATCGCTCTCAGGACACGAAGTGGCTCTGATTTGTTACAGCAAGTATTTGGCGAAACGAGACGATGAAAGCTTTGCCCCATATTTAGGGACATTGCACATCCTGTCTAAGATAACTTATGGAACATTTGAAGATATGTCTAATACACTGATTGCTCCTGTATTAAATCAAAAAACATACGGGTTACGGTATCTGGTTAAAAAAACGAGTCTGTGAAGACGATAATTTTAAAATTTTGAATATACCAAACAATATGACCGATACTGTATTACTGATTGATGAAGTTGACGTGTTTTTTTCGAAAGAGTTTTACGGAAATACCTATAATCCATGTGTCAGCATTGAAATGAAAGCCATCGCCGATATACAGTTAAAAATATGGGGTTTAGTTAAAGAACGTTATAGTAAAATTACTGTTGTGAAAAAGGTACAACAGTTTTTTTAATTTGAATTAAATTCAGTAAATGAAGAGTTTTTAAAATTTGAAGAATTCAGATGTAGACCTAATGAATATTTACTTTTGGTAACTGCTGACAATAATACCATCACGGAAAAGAAATATACAAACCGAACTCTATTTAATGAACATCTCCACGAAATGATTGATTGCGCGATAAGTTTCAAAAGATAAAAAGAATTAAAAATATATAGATAATGTTTAATAAAGTGTCACATGAGAAATGGAATGAAGACGTTTTAAATTTACTTTTAATAACACCAGCATGAGAAAAGTATCCATAAAAAAGACTACAACGTTTGAAAAAGAGGTTTTCTAATTATTAAAGCCGCCCAATGTTTCTACCGTAACCTTCAGATCTAATTCTTCAGATAGTGAACAGAGTCAAAATTTTATCAAAATTATTTTTATTTCTATTATTATATGGACATTACAAATTTATTTTTATTTACATAATAAAGCATACTCATTATTTTTAAACAATTTCTGACACTTTAAAATTATAATTTTTTAATGTATATACATATATATTAATGATTATATTGTAATATAAATTCACAAATATATGTACATACATTTACTATAAGTCGCATTTTTTTGTCAGCCAAATAGCCAATTCTAACCACCACTAGAGTCCACTTTTTTTCTCGCAAAACATTTAATATAATGGTTTAATATAACAGTTTTTACTTACCTCCTTTATTGTTATCTCTTATAATATTTTTGTTTTTGGAACTGAAAATTGTACTTTTATTGCCACTTTTAAATACAACGTCTCGTATAAAGTTAGTTAAATACTCATTAGGAATTTATTAATTTAAAATATTTGGGAGAGTCAGCATGGTCGATGTCACAAACATACAAAATAAATATAATATAAAACAAAAAACCATTAGAAACTGATGGAAATAAAATAAAGTAAAAATAAAAATAATACAATAAGAATAAACCAATAAAGGTGAGTATTTTTGTTGAACGTAATTTATAATGAAGTGTTCAATATTACATTAAGAGTAAGAGTAAGTACTGACGGCTATGTCGAACCAAGTATCGGATGCTTTGAGCGAATTCTCCAATTCGTGAAACAATTCCAGCGTCTGATCCATGATTGATCTCGGCACGCCAACATAATTTTCAGCATTCAACAGGTCTATGTATCTGAAAATTGACATTCACAAAACGATTACTTATTGATGAGAGACAATTTCATTGGCAATCTTTAAAAACATGACTTAAATGCCTTTGAACAGTATTTTATGCCAATTTTTGAACTCCTTAGTCAGGCCGCACACCAAAGATGCATCAATCAGCATGCGCACTGAAAATGCTTCGTCACATTTAGCACTTAACGTTAAATGCGACGTAAACACGCACACCGGGGCTTCACTACATTTGCAGTCATAACATGATGGCAAACACATTCGCCAGCGAATTCAGGAAGTAGTTACTTTAATCATAAAGAGTACTTCTCTTTTCATCTTATGGCATGCGCAGATGCAGATGGACTATTTACAAGTATTGACGTAGGAGATTATGGCAGAAATAGTGATTCTGGAGTATTTCGTAACTGCAGATTAGGCCAAGCACTTTCAAATAATACTTAAAAAATCCCAGAGTCGATGCCATTAATAGGAGAAGAAGAATTTCGACGACCATTCAATTTTTATTTTATGGCGGATGAAGGATTTCCCCTTTGCACCAATATTATGAAACTGCATAATGGAAGAGTCTTGAACAATATTTAACTACCGTTTATCTAGAGGTCGAATGCGCTTTTTGTATACTCGTACTTGTATCGAAGTTTCGTGTATTTGAAACACCGTGTATTTGTCCTGTTCAGTGGATAAATCTGTTAAAATTGTTAAAACTACTTGCATACTTCACAACTTCATTAAGATGAACGAAAAATATCAGTTTACTTCAAAAACTGAAAACAATAACAGCGAGTTCTAGTCGCTATCATGACAATTATCAAAGAAGGCCGGGTAATGATGTCATTCAAAACAGGGAATATTTATGTGAGCATTTCACAAAACACAGTAAATAATTAATGTTATATCTTACATCTGAAGGATGCAGTAGAAACATTAGGCGGCTCTTTTTCATACTTGTAGTCTTTTTTGTGGATTCTTTTCTCATGCTGGTATGCTGGATCCTTTTCTCGTTTATTAATACCGAAATAAGCTGAAAGTGAAGATCAGGGCAGACTGAATTCAAGTTATAAATTCGTTGATTTTTAGATGTTTTTTGTAATACCATATAAAATTTTGCAAGGGAAATTATTCGAAAAATATACTATTCAAGGATGTAAGTGTTCGCAGCCTCCCAAGGTGTTCGTAGTTTTTAAACCTCGGAATTTAAGTAAAATGGAATACATACGTTTTATTTTATTTTATTGTCACAAATCAATACACACTCGCCATTACAGATTTGCTCCAATGCGACGGGTGTACGTTAATGAAATACATAAACAATCAGAAATCAGAAATACAGTAATACATACATATACAATCAGAATATATAGAATATAACAATTAATCAGAAATAATAATCATAGTGACATCTATGGATTATTTTTAGATTTTTTTTTTGTATACAATTTTTATACATACAATAAATACGAAATTATAGAGATTTCGATAGAGATATCTATAGATTTCAGATTACTGTGTATAATTATTACAAATTATACACAGGCAGATTTTTGTGACAACAGGATTAGATCTAATACCAATTTTCAGGAACCGTTTCAGCAATGATCAGATAAAATTGGCAAACTCTGATAGAGAAACGATCGATTTGGAGTCACAAAACCCCCAAATCTAACCAGCAGTGACGAGGACTCGAACCTTTGACCTCAGTGATGCTAAATATATACTCTATCACTAAGCCAAACTGCTGGCATACACTATATGCGGATGACTTAAAGCTCTATTTGAGTATAGATTCTGAGCGCTCTCGCGAGCTTTTACAAGAAGATTTAAATGCTCTTCATGCTTGATCTTTAACTAACCGTTTATCTCTCAATGTCTCCAAATGTAAGGTAATGTGCTACTCTAGATCTAGATCCATCCCTGTTCGTACCTTTCCTTATCTTGGGATTGCTCTTCAGACTGACCTCAGGTTTTCCACTCACATTGATTCTGTGTGTTGCTCAGTTTCAAGGATGCTAGGGTTTGTTTTTCGCAATTCCCGGCATTTCCATAATCCTACTGTGATATTACATACATAACTATGTTTCCGTAGATACTCAAAAATATTGGTATTTAATATTAGTGAATCCTCAATCTCAATTGTGAAAACTAATCTCAACTATAGATTTTCTCGAAGCTGGAATACATTTTAACAAAAATTGCGCAAATTTTATAATTCACAATGAGTTTCTGGAAACCCTCCGAAACCCGCTGGGTGACAGCACTGGATATATCACGTTGACAATTTCATTAGTGCTTGTGAATATAGTTTACACACATAACAATAAATGGATTTGCTTTTTTCTGACAATATAAGCCATCATCAGAGTTCTTTGTTGCTATTTACTTTGACACAGTAAAATTTTGATGCAGAAATATCTTGGAAGTACATATTCTAGATTGGAGGTCCCTTCAAGCCAGTCACACGACTGTTCAGTTATCACCGAGTGATTCGGAATCAGTGGCTACTCTTTCCAATTCCTCATACGCTATATCCTAGGTTGCCAGATTTCCAAAATCACAGATCGGAACATTCACTATTTCGAACAATGAAAAACAAAGAAGCTTACGAATTAATGAAGATATAAAGGAAAAAATATTTTTAATTAAATTATAATGTATATAAATAAGTACATACACACATATATATATATATATATATATATATATATATATATATATATATATATATATATATATATATATATATATATATATATATATATATATGTAGAAGAGAACATATAAAAAATAGTTACTTAATAATCCACAGGAATCACAGTTAATAAAATATTTTGGATACAATTACAAGAATTACATTTTGTTTTAAGAAGTCAGGATTTTCAGAGGCAGTGCGGGACTCGGGATTTGTCTGTTGAACTCCCACTCAAATGGGGACGTCTGGCAACCCTGGTCATATCATAACACAGTAAGCTCATCTTTTCCGATATTTCATTGAATAATTAACTCCCAGTGGAATCATCGTTCAATCCGGCCATCCCGGAAGTCTCGACATGGTTATTATCATTGACCATTTCAAATATGACATTATTTTCTTCACCGTGACACCTAGCCATTTGACAATAAAGACTATATTGTAAAGTAAATAAATGCATATCAATATAAATAACAATTTATAATAACCATTCAGCTCCGAGATCTGTAATAGCGTCTCCAAGTGGCAAGCTGTTTGCTCATCCGTCTATCGGATTGCCGGCCTCCAACGGCAAAGCTTCCTACCCATTTTCAAAAAGCTTGGTGAGACCAGCCGGTCCGCCATCAATTACTACCACATCATAAACTTCACTGAAATATAAAAATAAATCTAATTAAAACTAACGTCACATAATCGTCACAATGCTCTAAAATTGTGCCTGAATGGTTATTTTTCTCCTTTACAAAAAATTATATAAATTGAATTTGAATTTGTAAGAAATCTCTGTACTGGAATTCCTGTAGTTATTAAAAAAGTTGTATACACGGACGTAGATAGAAGTTTGATTAAAAAGTAAAAGATCTAAATAGCATACAAATACTATAGTATTTCAGAATTGTATCGAAACTTCAATTTTGTATTTTTTCATTGATATCTTTATACCAAAATTTTCGTATATATACGTATATATTAGGGGTACCAGAAAGAAATCGCGCATTTTATGAACCGATGTTTGAGGTCAGTTTGTGTTCAGACACGGTGTGGTAAACATCTCTGTAAGTTTTTTTTATTGTAGAACTGTTCTTTGACTTTATTTTTTTGTAACAAATTTTTATTTTATTGTTAGGATAAAATGTCGAAGCCAGAAACAGATGAAAGCCACGTAAGGCATTGTATGTTACTTTTGTTTGATCAGGGCTTAAACGCCAGTAAGGCCACTAAAACCATTAGAGACATTTATGGTGAAGTGATTACTACTCGCAGATCAATTATACAAATTCAATTTGAATTTGTATGAAATCTCTGTACTGGAATTCCTGTTGATATTAAAAAAGTTGTATACACGGACATACATAGATAGAAGTTTGATTGAAAAGTAAGAGATCTAAATAGCATACAAATACTAAAGTATTTTAGAATTGTATCGAAACCTCAATTTTGTATCTTTTCATTGATATCTTTATACCAAAATTTTCGTATATGTACATACGTAAATATAATAGAGATAAAATATACACAAAGATTCAAATATATTGCGAAGTGGTTTTAGATTGTAGTGTGCAAGAAAATGATATGAACCGAATCAAAACAAGTGCTAATTACCTATTGCCGAATGACATTTTGAGGTTATGTGAACGATGACATCTGTCAAATGACAATTGAATTGACGCTAGCACCACAATCGATGAGCATACCTATTAGTGCCTTTCTAAAATTTCATTTAGCGACTCTAAAAATAAATCATGTTTTTTAATGTACATTCATTAATGTGTGCATGGATTAGTCTGATTTTCTCGTTTCTCATTAATTTCTCATTTTTTATTTTATTTCTACCCTCTCTCCTGTTCATCAATTTTTTTTTATTTACGTTTCAGAATTATTTAAGAGTGATAATTAGAGCCCGGAATCTGAAGGGGCTGTTTATTGTTCAAAAATTGTAAATGCATTGTTAAAGGTTTGCCGAACCTTTTTTACAAAGGATTTACAACAATGGAACAATAGGCGGCACGTTTCCGGCCCCTTCAGATTCCGACCTCTAGTGATAATTAATTTAATAATATAAATAATTAATTTTTTACAAATAAAATTGAACGCAGCTTTACATATGTATGTACATACATACATAGGTGCAAATTAGATAAAATAAAATGTAAATTCGAGATCTCCTTTTAAGGGGGTATTCTAGTTTAGAAATTTGAAAATATTGATTTTTTTTTTATTTCATATTTTCAAAGCTTAAACCTTTAAAAATATGTCCTTAAGAGGTTTTTTCAAAATTAAAGTTATTTTCAGAGATACAGCTGTTTTAGTGACGTGGCATCTAACCGGACAATATACATATGTACATACATACGATAGCCGTACGTTTTCACACGTTCAATCACTCAAAATATTTTATCCCTCTCGTTGTTCGACATATTTGCATTTCGTTTTTTTCCATGTATAGCTAAGAGTTCTCTTTTATATTTTACTAGCTGTATTACCCGGCTTCGCTCAGTATTTATAATATAAACCGCTTAAAGATGACTAAGCTAATAGTAAACATTTAATTAAAAAAAAAAAAAAATTTAAAAAAAAATTTAAAAATTTGAAAAAAAAATCAAAAAAAAAAAAAATCAAAATTTTTATTTTAAAAAAATCAAAAAAAAAAATTTAAATTAATTTAAATTCAAAAAAAAAAAATTAAAAAAAATCAAAAAAAAAAATTAACCCTTCTAGGGCTTCGCCCTCGCGCCCCCCTGAGCCTTTGCCTTCTAGGGCTTCGCCCCTCCACGCCCCCATGAGCAATTGCCGTTTAGGGCTTCGCCCCCATGATCAGTTGCCTTTTAGGGCTTCGCCCCTCCGCGCCCCCATGATTAAATGCCGTCTAGGGCTTCGCCCCCCTTAGTTAATGCCTTTTAGGGCTTCGCCCCTCCACGTCCCCATGGCTAATTGCCATCTAGGGCTTCGCCCCCCTTAGTAAATGCCTATTAGGGCTTCGCCCCTCCGCGCCCCCATGATTTAATGCCGTCTAGGGCTTCGCCCCCATGATCAGTTGCCGATAAGGGCTTCGCCCCTCCACGTCCCCATGGTTAATTGCCGTCCAGGGCTTCGCCTCCCTTAGTAGATGCCTATTAGGGCTTCGCCCCTCCACGCCCCCATGATTAAATGCCGTCTAGGGCTTCGCCCCCATGATCAGTTGCCGATAAGGGCTTCGCCCCTCCACGTCCCCATGGTTAATTGCCGTCTAGGGCTTCGCCCCCATGATCAGTTGCCTTTTAGGGCTTCGCCCCTCCGCGCCCCCATGATTAATTGCCGTTTAGGGCTTCGCCCCCCTTAGTTAATGCCTTTTAGGGCTTCGCCCCTCCGCGCCCCCATGATTGAATGCCGTCTAGGGCTTCGCCCCCCTTAGTTAATGCCTTTTAGGGCTTCGCCCCTTAACGCCCCCATGATTAAATGCCGTCTAAGGCTTCGCCCCCAAGATCAGTTGCCTTTTAGGGCTTCGCCCCTCCGCGCCCCCATGATTAATTGCCGTTTAGGGCTTCGCCCCCTTTAGTTAATGCCTATTAAGGCTTCGCCCCTCCGCGCCCCCATGATTGAATGCCGTCTAGGGCTTCGCCCCCCTTAGTTAATGCCTTTTAGGGCTTCGCCCCTCCGCAACCCCATGATTAAATGCCGTCTAAGGCTTCGCCCCCATGATCAGTTGCCTTTTAGGGCTTCGCCCCTCCACGCCCCCATGATTAATTGCCGTTTAGGGCTTCGCCCCCCTTAGTTAATGCCTTTTAGGGCTTCGCCCCTCCGTGCCCCCATGATTAAATGCCGTCTAAGGCTTCGCCACCATGATCAGTTGCCTTTTAGGGCTTCGCCCCTCCGCGCCCCCATGATTAAGTGCCGTATAGGGCTTCGCCCCCCTTAGTTAATGCCTATTAGGGCTTCGCCCCTCCGCGCCCCCATGAATAAATGCCGTCAAGGGCTTCGCCCCCATGATCAGTTGCCGTTTAGGGCTTCGCCTCATAAGGCTGCGCCCCATGGGGCTTCGCCCCATGAGGCTGCGCCCCCTTCGGGGCCCCATGGGGCTGCGCCCCAGGAGGCTGCGCCCCCTTCGGGGCCCCATGCGGCTAAGCTCCATATGGCGGCGCCCCATATGGCGGCGCCCCATAAGGCGGCGCCCCATAAGGCTGCGCCCCTAAGGCTGCGCCCCATAAGGCAGCGCCCCATAAGGCGGCGCCCCATGAGGCTGCGCCCCCTTTGGGGCCCAATGAGGCTGCGCCCCCATTGGGGCCCAATGAGGCTGCGCCCTCTTTGGGGCCCTATGGGGCTGCGCCCCTTTTGGGGCCTCATGGGGCTACGCCCCATGAGGCTGCGCCCCCTTTGGGGCCCCATGGGGCTGCGCCCCCTTCGGGGCCCCATGCGGCTAAGCTCCATAAGGCGGCGCCCCATAAGACTGCGCCCCTAAGGCTGCGCCCCATAAGACAGCGCCCCATAAGGCTGCGGCCGATAAGGCTGTGCCCCATAAAGCTGCGCCCCCTTTTGAGCCCCATGGGGCTGCGCCCCATGAGGCTGCGCCCCCTTCGGGGCCCCACGGGGCTGCGCCCCTTGTGGCGCCCCTGGCGGGGCCCCATGAAGCTACTCGCCTTGCGCCCCCGCGGGGGTGAATCCATTGAAACGAAAAAAAAAATCGGCGCCCATGGATCGAAAAAAAAAAAATCGAATCACGTGTTCGATGACGTCACCGATCTACGGACGATGACGACCAAGGATATTTACATACAAAGTCTCTTTCCAAATTATAGATTAGATAGTGTATATATTTTTTGTATTCGAATAAGAAACCAAATTTAACGAATAGCTAATCATAAAACTATTATAGATTAGCGTAAAATTATAATTTTATTTATTTTCGTGAGAATTTAGTCAGGGATGCAAGGGGAAAAAAAGGGTCACGCCGGGCCATAAATCAGTCATATAATCGAGTGAAATATGTCAATTTTACAACATACCACAAAAGAGTTGTTGCACCGTTCGGAAACCCAAAATAATAATGAATCGCTAAATTCATTAATCTGGACTTTTTCACCGAAACATATTCATTCTGGGACGAAGACAATTGAAATTGCAAACTATTTAGCTGTTTGCATTTTTAATCAAGGCTTTTTACCAGTTTTCAAAATTATGAACGTCATGGGAATCACAATTCGTCCGGAAGCTCATGTATTCGCTGCCAGACGGGACGAAACTCGGATACGTCGCGTCGCTCAGAAGTACGAGCTTCTGATGCTTCTAAGGAAGCTAGAACTGATCGTCCATCAAAAAGAACTGCGGAAATGATTATTTTGAAGAAGAAGAAGGCCCAATGTATGGAGCAGGAATCGCCGATTAACGAAATGTAAATACAGCGCCCGTTTATATGACTTTGACTGCCTGAAACTTTGCTCAAACTACTTTTTCCAACACGTTTGACATGATATCTCAAGTTCTAATGGACCAATTAACTTCATATTTGGTGTGGGCCTTATTTATATATCTCTCTATGGTCCGTACCAGAATTATGTAAAAATTTGTTTTTTTATATTTTTAAAAAATTCAAAATTTTGAAAAAAAGGCCAAAAAATGACTTTTTTTTCAAACAGTTGGCATTTCGCGAAAAAATTTTTTTATTTTTTTTCGTGGTACGGACCATAGCGACACTATTATTAATTAAGAACCTTTTTTTTTTTTCAGATGACTAGAAGGGTTGGAATCGTGTCAAGATGGAGGCACCCTTTTTTTAACACCCCCACTTTACCAGCCTGTAATTCTTTCAATTTTTAATGTTTTTTTTTTCAATTTTTTTATTTATTATTGAAATATTAATAAACATATAATAAAAAAAATGCATGGCAAAAATGTTTTTAGTTTTTTTTTATTGAATTTTAAAAAACGCCCAAAATTTGTTCCTCTAGACCAGTGCTACTCAAACTTTTTCAGCTGGCGGACCACTATATATTTTTCAGTAATTCTCACGGAGCAGCATCATATTTTAAAATAAAAAGGTTATATACTCGTATGTATATGGTTGACAACTCGTAAACAAATAAAAATAAAATAAAATCTAATTAATAAAATTTATTTTATTGAATTCAAAGAAGTACAATATTTACAAATATACTTAGACAAAGATAAAAAATGAAAATAAAAAAAATAAAACTAATGAGACATACATATGAGCTTGTTTTTTATTAGATAACTTATCCAGTCATGGTTTAATCGAAGACAATGCCACATGCAATGGATCATAAATATCCACACTATGACGATGTTTTGTTTTAATTATACTCATGGTTGAGAAACTAGTCTCGCAAAGGTAAGTTGATGCAAATGGTAAAAAAGTTTTCACTGCAAGTTCATAAATATATGGGAATTCTACTTTTAATTTGATCCAAAAGCCTGCAAGTGAAGTTGTGGTTTCAAAACATTTTTTTAAATTCTTGATTTGCAGTCAGATTAATTAGTTTATCTTCCAAATTAGGTGATATATCATCATTCCATGGTAAAAATGGATTTCGTATCCATCGTTTTCCCTTTCGTGGATCGTCATCTGGTGGAAAAAAGAAATCGAATCACTCTGATAAATTTGTCAAATGCCAATTGATTATATCGCGCAAATACGTCATATTAAGCTCCTCTCCTGCTTCGTAAATAATATCAGCCAAATTGTGAAACATGTCATAGCAATCTTTTGAAACACGAATCTTCCATGTTTTTAGTTTTCGTTTCAAACCATCTGTATTGTCTGCCATTGTGAAACAAGATGACATTCTTCCTTGCATGTCATAACTTACGGTCATGCAAAATGCAAAAAATATCTGTCAAATAAGCTAGCTTGGCCATCCAGACTATATTTTGAAATAGTCCTGACATAAGCTATTGTTTTATTTTTAAATTACGTCTTTCTTCGAGGACCGGCTACCGTCCATAGTTTAAGTAGCACTGCTCTAGACTAGAATACCCCCTTAAATAAACGACAGCATTTTGCAAATTGGATCGATGGGAATTTTATTTTGCAATAACAATGAGATTAAATGATTTTATGACATCCTGTATTTGCATGATGATTTTTCTTTTCTGAAAAAGATAGGTAAGATTTAGCCTAATAGAACAATCTTCGGCAGATTAAATCTAAAAAAAAGAGAGTTTCGAAACAAAAGGGTCCAGCAAATCGGAAGGCCCAAATCGAGATGGCCAGATGGGATGTTCGCTCAATCGGAGGATGGACTCGTTGAATTTAACACCTCTGCAGGTAGATATGACCCATTCCAAACTGTGGCGCCAATGATCAACACGCGTCCTT
This sequence comes from Arctopsyche grandis, assembly GCF_051622035.1. NCBI lineage: Eukaryota > Metazoa > Arthropoda > Insecta > Trichoptera > Hydropsychidae > Arctopsyche > Arctopsyche grandis. The sequence goes on along the minus strand of NC_135356.1, from coordinate 30,622,083 downwards.
TGGTTGGTCTGTAAACAGTGTTTAGATGGTATTAGATATTGTGCGAATGGATTGTGTATAAATACATATGTGGTTGTATATCATAACGATATATGTGGTTGTATATGTATAACGATAATGGTTGAATACAAAATTGGCATACTGCAATTGGAACCTGCTAGAGATTAAAAACCCGTCTCGAGATAACACATACATATTGCTATTCAACATGAAAGCGATGCAAAATTCTGAAATTATTATTTTAAAAAGTTCAATGACTCGGCTCTATTGAGAAATGGCATTTGGAATAATAATCAAATGAGCAAAATAAGAAAATCGTTATTTTAGCAAAAGTCCGTTGGATCTGCACAATTTGGAGCTGAAGACGCGAGTCGGGAAATCGTGCAGTGGATTACATTTCGGCAGTCTTACATTACATTTGAATCTTAGATTACATTACATTTGTTCGATTGGTTAACTTTTTATTGAAAATACTAATTAGTGTTTGTGTAACAAGCAATCGCAGTCGCACATACCTGTGGCGTGGCAACAGAAGACTGGGTGGGTGGGAGTGGGTGGAGTGGGTGGGAGTGGGTGGAGTGGGTGGGAGTGGGTGGGAGTGGGTGGAAGGGCGAGGCAACCGCTAATGAAGAGTGCGACAAGTAGTGGAACTGATAGATAGATATGTATTATTAAGGAGTTTTTAATGGTAAAAAATTAAATATTAAATGCCAGTGTTAATAAAAAAATGGACAGTATAAAAATCTGAAGTACATTCGCCAGAACAAATACATAGCAATTTCTGTTGTTATCTTAGCAAAAGTCCGATGGATCATACTTTTCTCTTACCGAAACAAATACAAAAATGTATGTAAGTAGATATGTCTGTTTAAACTTTCTTATTTATACCCTAATCTTTCATTTCATTTAATTCAATCTTTCATGTCACAAGTAAATTCGCCAGAACAAATAGCAATATCCGTTGGATGGAATTGTATATCAAAATCGTTTTAAAGGAGCTCTAAACAAACGATCAATGCGAAAAAATGATAAACACCTGTTTTATAGGTTTCAAACATCACCGTAGCGAGGCCATGGCAAATGGGAGCTCACCTATTTCATTTTTTAATAAAACATTTTAAATTTAAGTTGAATTCGATGTGTTTTTGAAATATCCATTTTTTATTTTTCAATTAGATATGTATTTTGTTCGAGGCATCGTTATGCATGTTTTACTTTTAATACTTTTGAGTTTTGAGTTCTCTTTTTGGAACCTTACAAACTGTTTTTAATTTTATTTCATCGCCTACTAAATAGATGGGAAATAATATCATCGTTATTAGCTTGAAAAATCATTCGGATACGAGATGGAAAATTTTAGCCTAGTCTACTGTTTTGAAAAGATTTTTACACCAGAATAGTTTTCTCTTTAAAAACACAAGCATAGATATATGTATGTTTTATTTTATTGATTTTATTTTTAAAGTTTAGACCATTGTGGCATTACATGAATTCCTAATGCGCCACAATGGTCAAAAAATATAACACAAAAGAAACAAATTAAACAAAAATTAATACATATGCACAATTCATAAAAAAATATATATAGGTATATATCATGTTTATTATTATATAGGCAGGGGCGTTATTTCAGTTTTTCCCATGGGGGGGGGGGGGGGCAAAATTTGTGAGGGGTGTATTATATATAATGAGTATACGAATTTTAACTATTTATATTTTTATCAATAAAATTAGTAGTTAAATCATTTTAAAGGATAAACGAGTTTTGTAAATATCTTTCAAAGCAAGACAAACCACAAAACAAAATATATTTGCGAGTTAACATTTTTTTCTGTGAAAAATCGATGTATTTATATAATATTATGTACCTATTCATATACCTTACAGTGTTCTAAATAATTTCAATACATATTCTATTTTCGTTGGTTTAGTATTTTAATTCGAATTCATAATAACACTTAAAACAACGTGGATAGTCCCATTTAAATCTAGCCCCCTAAAGCCACCCCCCCACCCCACACAAATAGTAACAGTTTATTATTTTCATAACACCTTAGCCCTTTTTCTGAATCCGTTTTTCTGCTTTTTCTGATTTTATGCAAGTTTAAAATTCGTCCGAGGACCATCAATCCAACAACCCTGTATCTTTTATATCGAAAGATTCTTCATTATAGTCCTCGGAAGTGGACGAGAGTGAATCTTCCATCGAGTGAGATCTCGTCCTATAAATAAAGAAACAAATCTACCTGTAGTGTTATAGAGTTTCAAAATATTTAATGACTATTTGAAACGAATTGTACATAAGTGCCGGTAAAGCAAATTGCCGAAGAATTCCAACCTGCGAATGGGTACGATGTGGTCTTCATCTCTATCCTTTTTATCGTCTATATTCTCTTGTAGGGTTTCGTTGTTCACGGCTGAAGAACTGGCCACTGGCTCCAGGTTTTCTTCTTTTACCACAGTGTTTTCATTATCTTGGTTGGGGGTGGGGCTCGGGGTGGAGTGGAGGCTGAAGGTGGGGGATGGAGTGCGGGTTGGCCTGGGTGTGGGGCTTGGAATGAAGTAGAAGCTGGAGGTGGGAGATGGAGTACGGATTGGGCTGAGGTTGGGGGATGGGATGGGAGTGAGGCGGGGCTGGGAGTGCTGCTGGGGGTGGGTCTTGGGGTGGAATCGAAGCTGAAGGTGGGGGATGGAGTGGGGGTTGGGCTGGGGGTGCGACTGGAGGTGGGGGATGGGGTGCGGGTGGAGGTTGAGCTAGATGTGGAACTCATGGTCTTCACACAACGAAACCTGAAATGAAAGTAGGAATTGAGGCGAAGCTGTTACTGATCTGAAACTACTCGCAAACTGCACAAATTTTGTGCAATTAAAAAATATACATTATATGGAAAAAAAATGTAAATATATATTATACTAGTGGTTTTACCCTGCTTCGCTCGGTATTTGTAATATAAACCGCTTAAACATGACTAATCTAATAGTAAACATTTTATAAAATTTATTTGAATAGTTTTATTTTATATAAATTTATTTGAATATTCATTTGGTTTTTTTTTACATACCTCCTTTACGTTTTTTATTAAATTAACTGTCACGAACAAACAAACATATGTAGATACATACTAAGTCTCTTTTGAAATTATATGTATACCAGAATCTGGCGCCTGCGCCCCCGGGGACTATAAATCGAATCGGTGCCTATTAATTAAAAAATAAATAAATCGAATGTGTTGTCTACGAACCAACCAACCGAGGCTACATATATATATTCAAAGTCTCTTTCTTTTTTTTATTTAATTGACTGTCACGCACAAACAAACATATATACTAAGCCTCTTTCAGAATTATATGTATGCCAAAATCCGGCGGCCCCACGGGTGCTTTCGCGCCCGGTGCCCCCCGGAGCCTTCGCCCCCTAGAGTTGTTAATTTCGAGGAAAAAACATTAATTAAAGAAAACCTTAAAAAGCCGGTTGATCGTGCCAAAAAGCCGGTTTTCTGTTATTTAAAAAATGCTCAAAAAGTCGGCTTTTCGGTTTCGGTTTAAACCGGATTGGAAGCCCAAAGTTCGAGGGTAGGCGTGAAGTTTGTACTCACCGGAGACGTGGGTTGGATCTCTTTTGCAAGATGAGTCAGCGGAAGAACACGTCAATCTCGTCGGACTGACTGACCACGCTCGCGATTCGACGTTTTTTGGCCCAAACTGCATCTAAATGTCGGCCTATTCCTTCGATGACGAAATTCAAATTTTTTTTTCATGAATACTGGCCAAATTTCGCGAGTCAAGTGATCTTATGAACATACATAAAATGGGTGCTTCTGTAAAAGAAAACGTTAAATACCCTTGAGTATAATTATATATATATATATTGAAATTATCTACATTCTTGTAAATTAGTGATTTTGGGAAAAAAATTCGTAGTTCAATGAAATTTTTTTTTCTGCCAAACTAATTTATTCATTGCGATCAATTTCTCAACAAATGGGACGTTCTGTATCTACTGTGTCAAGAATAATGAAAAAGAAAAAGGATTCTGGAACTTTTGCTCGTAAGAAGGGAACAGGACCGAAAAGATGCATATCCGAGAGACAAGATCGCCTGATAACTCTATTATCTTTAGGGCAACGGTTCAAAACTGCTGTAGAAATAAGAAAAGAGATCCCGGATCAATTTTCAATTGAAATTAGTGATGTAACCTTAAGAAAACGACTCAGAGAAGCTGGACTGCAAGCTCGGAAACCTGCGAAAAAACCATAAATTACGAAGAAAATGATGAAAAACCGATTAGAGTGGTCGAAATATCACGAAAATTGGACGACATCGGATTGGCGACAAGTCATATTTTCTGATGAGTTGAAATTTAACCTCTTCAGCTCCGATGGTTTTCCGTATGTTCGAAGAAAAGTTGGAGAAAGATTCGACCAAAAATGTACCCTGAGACAGTGAAGCATTCCCCAAGCCACATGGTTTGGGGATGTTTTTCTTATTATGGAATTGGTCGAATACAGTTTGTGCAAGGTTCCATTAACGAAATAGCATATAAAAAAAATTCTAGAAGAAAGTTTTATCCCATCAATGGAAAACCATCTTTCAAATTCTGGTGATGTCATATTCCAAGATGACTCTGCCCCTTGTCATCGAGCTAAATTAGTGAGTATTAATTTTATTTAATGATATTGAATGTAATTAATAATATTTCGATCAAAAAACTGAAATATTTTTGTTACTTTTTTTTAGGTTCGGGTTTCTTTGCAGGAATTGGGTGTAAAGACATTAACATGGCCTGGGAATAGTCCCGATTTAAACCCAATTGAAAATGTATGGATGGCTATTAAATATAGGGTTAGTAAAACAAATGTGTCTAGCCATCAATCATTAAAAGAGACTATTGAAAAAGTATGGTATGAAGACTTCCCCATCGACATTTTAAGAAACTTAATAGATTCTATGCCTTACCGTAAAAGCCGTCATAAAATTAATAGGAGCCGCAACAAAATATTAATTAAGTTCTTATAATTTGTAAATAATACCATGTGACTAATTAAATTAAAAGTTTACGCTCAACTGTGTTTTTTCATTCAAAATTTCATTCAACTGTGGAGACTACGTTTGGTCATAAAAACCGGCTCAGACTAAAATTCTCCCTACCTTTTTTTTGTTGTTTCCTTTCTTAACGATTGTCGTTAAAATAAAGCACTATGATATAATCTACCATTTTAATGACTTTGGGTGTTTATTTTATTTAAGATCACTGAAATTTCACGCAAAATCACATTTTTCGATGGTGTTGCGGTTTCCGAAACCGCGACTGTATGTAAATATATTTATCAATGAAGATGTACAAAATATTCATAGATGAATATGTATTTAAAATAAAATGATGATGAAACTCGAATTGGGGTGCGAACTTGCACAATTCCAGAAAAATTTCATTTTCTATTTCGGAAATTTCTAGAATAGTATATACATTTGTAAAATAATTCTGGCTGCAAAAATCGCCAAGATAAATATCGATTTGTGTAACGTCGTAATTAACAATAGGTATCGTTGTCTCTGTCTGCGCCGGCTGTAGGTGCGTGCGTGCGAGAGTTGTGGATGCGAGCAGAACTCCCACTCGCACTCCCACGCATCGGAAGCGCTGCTCGCACGCACTCGAGACAGAGCTGGAGAGACAGAGACAGAGACAGAGAGCGAGACCCGCCATTGCTATGTACGCCATTGTAATTCCGAGTACAACCTCGGTTGATAATTGCGGCGCTCAGCGATAGCGAACCTACGCATGCTTTCAAATTAAACCTACGCAAAGAGACACGTGTGCGTACGTACCACTTTCCACATTTATTTCGTACCTTTGCAATGTGACGAAACATCCCATATGAGGTTTATTTAATGTAAAATTATTCCATTTAAAGGATGAAATGAATTGAAAAAAATAAACTACTGAAACTGACCTTGAATTTGAAAAAAGTCTGCAAAAAGTGGCAGTGCAAATATATTTTTTCGATTTTTTTAATATTATTTTTTTGAATTTTACATGATACAAGCATCTTTTCCAACCACAGGTAGTGCCGGTTGTAGGGGGGGGGGGCTGGGTCGGGCGGCGAGTAAGTTAGGGCGCCACTCGATACGCCGAACGCGCTTTATCATTTAAAATTAAGGCGCCAAAGGCCCTACAAAACTTTAGATTAGAGGGCCAAAGGCGCTTCTACTTTCTAAACTGTAAACATGTTTACACTTTGTTCAACTTCAATATGAGCTATGGACGTGCACATTCGCTCTATTGTCACGGATATTCCATTAGATCCGTCTTGTAGAAGCGTGTGAAATATATGGTCGATTTGGGTATCACTTATGATCCTCAACGCACCTTTCACAGCCATATCAAGAAAGTCGTTGACGTTTCCTTTCGTCGACTTGGATTTGTCTTGAGATATGCAAGATTATTCTCCAATCCTCTGTCTTCTCGCTTGCTTTTCAATTCGCTTGTGAGAAGTAAGCTAGAGTATAATGCGATTGTGTGGAATCCGCATGAAGCAAATTACTCTCTGATGATTGAGAAAGTGCAAAAAGCATTTCTTCGTTTCCTATATAGGAAAGAATATGGGTATTACCCATATCTCTACCCTACTCCTTTCCTTTTGGGCATGCTTGGGTATAATTCCCTTGAAGTTCGGAGAAACTTCTCATTAATTCGTTTCGTTCTCCTGCTCTTACGTGGCAATACGTCATGCCCGTTGTTGCTGGGGCAGTTGGAACTTTATGTCCCTAATCACTATGTGCGTGGTAGACATCATCATTTGCTGGCTGTACCTCCTGCCCGCACAGTTATTTTTCGAATGGCTCCTATTCCAAGATCTATTCGACTTCTTAATGAAATCGTTGCTGCCGAGACTGAATGTGATATTTTCCACCTTAGTGAGCGTAAATTGTCGGAAATTACTCTAACCCATTTATCTGGTAATCTGCGCTCATCATTGTTTTCATGATTGATTGTGATTTATGAGTGAAATTTTGATTAGCTCTCTTCCATTTGGGCCGTACAGGGATGTTTTGTATTTGTAGTTGTTTCTTACATATTTATTGTAACTGGCTGTAGGTGCAAGGCATTCCTTATGCTATATTTTTATTTGATATTTTTACTTTATTTGTTATTATTAAATGCTATTTTTTATGTTTATGTATGGATGTATTTATGTTTATGTTCAAATGTATTTTTTTTTATGTATAATTGAGTAAATTATTTTCGTTATGTATTAATTTATGTTTAATTGTTATTTTGTTTTTTTTTGTGTTATATTTTTTGACCATTTTGGCGCTTTAGAAATACCTGTTATGCCACAATGGTCTGTTTAGAATAAATAAATATATCGCTTAAAGAAATGATCCAAGTAGCTCACGAAGCAACCACATTAGCGGAACAATTAAAAGATTTCAGCTTTCTTATTTCATTAATTGTTTGGTACGATGCTCTTTTTCAATTAAATTAATTTTTATTTCTTAGATACAACATCAAACTTAGATACAGTGTCAATGAAAGAAATATTCGTGAGAATTTTAAACAATCTTACGGAAAGAGCCGATCTTCAAATTAAGCTGTCCGCGAATTAGGAATCTGATATTATTCGTAATGAACCCATTAATTTAAAATATTTTCTTTCAGACAAAGTTCAAGGTAAAATTAATACACTCATTGTATTAAATTTTATAAAACAGCATGATTTACAAAAATTGTATCCAAACATTTACATCTTGACTATTATTCAAAACTGAAAATATATTTTCACTTATCAGGTGATCCTAAATCTTATTACTCCTTAATGTATAATGTGAAAAATATTGATGAAATGATTTTTAATTTCAATTAAGAAAAAAAATTTGGGGGGGAGCTTAATCATATTAGCCCGGGGTCCGTCTTGGAATGAGCGGGCCATGATTAAAACTTTTACTTATATAATACTAATTTTGCTGTATATCTCCTAGTTATCTACTAAGACACAATATACAGAATGTATATTAACACATAATCCTATAATGCTCTATATCTATATTAACACTACAAAGAGATAGAGAATATTGTTGCGTAGGGGTGGGTGGAGGATCCAAGTAAAAGGCCAACAGTCGTATCACAGCATTTATTTAGATACACGCACTGTCAGTGCTAAGTCCAGAATGACATATTATCGCCTACGTACCGACTTATAAGGGGTAGATCTCTCAGGACGTCTAATCTGTTTACCTACTGTATAGTCACGTATTCGGATATGTATTCCCACGGTATGAGAAGTGCAATCATTGTTTAGCTTTCATGCACTTGTCGCTAATCCTTAAAACCACTTACCCCGGTCACACGGTCTCTCAGGACGCTACCCGGCCTAATCCGATCGCAATTACTCGGCGGCTCTGTTTAGTATACGTAACAATATCTATATGTATATCTAAAATGGACAATGATCACTACATCATTAACATTAGAATATATGTACATATGTATGTATGTAGCAATCTAACAACAATAAGTATTGCTTAAATAATGCCTACATTAATAAGAATAAAATGACCACTAAATCAATAGCTATTATAATTAAACAAAGGCGTATTATTGTATGAAGACATAAATTCTGTGTATTCTTGTTAAGTTATTTTTTAAATATACGACAAGATCACTACATACGTATATACTTTAATGCTCTATTTCTACATTAACATTATCAAGAAAAAAATCACAAAAGATGTAATGAAAATAAAATATAAGTATATCTAATTTTACTGATTATTTAATGAGCAACAATTCCATATGAAATGTACACTGCATTACTCAATTAACACTGCGTTATTTCAAATAGCGTTTACATAAACCTATAATGATCTATATCTACATAAAATTATAAAGACAAAATGAACCATGATCACTAGAACTATTTGAATATATTTTATTTTTTCTGGAGGTGGGAAATCTTCAAAGACACCTACATACAGTCCAAACCCACTCTCTGGGACTTGTATGTATGTATTTCATCAAAGAGTGGGATCCGTTTATTCGTCATCTTCATTATTTCCCTCATCTCTACGTCATTGACCCATATATAGATTCAATAAAAATGCAAATTGGAATTTAAGAACAAATAAATTTTGAAACAGTCATAATACACAATTTAGACTCATTCCTCCGTTCGTCTCACATTCATTCTTCTCTCGTTTTCTTTCTTATGATAAAAAAATGATCACTAGATCAGTAGGTATTGAAATTAAAATTAAACTAAGATGTATTGTTTTATGAAGACATAAATTCTGTTTATTCTCATGTTTAGTTAGTTTTTCTACCATTAACAATACACAAATGTAGGTAAACAAGACACTGATCACTACGAGAAAAAGTATGCAGAAAAATATGACCATTCATTCTTCTCTCGTTTTCTTTCTTATATCTACATAGATATGTACATATGTACCAACACAATAACAATAAGAACCTATTACTTAAAAATGAAAATCAAAAGATACAAAATGATCACTAAATCAGCAGGTATTGAAATTGAAATTAAACTAAGATGTATTGTTTTATGAAGACATACATTCTGTTTATTCTCATGTTTAGTTAGTTTTATAACGAGAAAAAGTTAGTTAAAAAGTTACATAACGAGAAAAAGTATGCTAAAAAATATGACCACTCAATCAGCAGCTATTGAGTTTTTTAAAACATCCTCGGTCCGTTTGGCGACACGCTTCGTAAGGGGCAGTATCCTCTGAAACAAAAAGAAATTGTTTGTAATTACAAAGTTAACTGCTCGCAATATGTACATTTTAAGGTATTCTACATGTCTATACATCTTACATGGTATGTGCATCATCACCAGTCGCTCCACAAGTGGGACATATATAACTCCTCAAAATAGGGCACGACAACTTGCCCGTAGGTGACCTCAGATAGTGACTATTATACATGACATAAGACTCGCCGTTCTTGTGGCAGTAGCCGCAGTACATCGGCGTTTTCGGAGGCTCGCCTTTCTGGACCTGGTGATTATAAAAATCGGATTACAAATGCTTAGATACAAATTTTAGTTGTTGCAAATCTATTTTGTTTTCAAAACCTTGGATTTGTTCTTAGATGAATTTGGATTGAAAGGACAATTCTTCCTGAAACAAAATGTCACAATTTTCAATTAGGTGCCTAAATTTTATGCTAGAACTCAATCTACATTAATGAATATCTCACCGGGTGTGGGCGTTATCACCAGTCGCTTTACAAATGGGACAGATAACGCTCCGTAGAACTGGACAGGATATATTGCCATTCGATGACCACAACGAATGGTTATTATAAAAGAGAGACGGCTTTCCACCTGCATGACAAAACATGCAATATTCGATATTCAGGCAAGGACTTTCCACCGGGAGCTGAAATTTATATATATAATTCGGGTTAAAATCGCTTGGACGCAAATTTGATATGTCTACAAATATTGGTCACGATGATTAGTTTGCCTTACCGCTGACATCGCGGATTTGTCCTTAATGTGGAAAACGCAGAATCCCTCCGCTCTGGCCGACAACACAGTCTGAAATCAATTCAGCGCGGAACATGAAACGTCGTTGTGCAAAACCGATCAACGAAAAGTTCGAGCTGGACTAACCTGAGATGTAACCTTGAAAAGTTCGCTTACGTCCTCGTTCGTGGGTTTCCTTCGATCAGCAAAATAAGTGACCCCGGCCACTGGAACGGATGATTCGAATGACGATTGGAGTGGGTGATGTGAAGGGTTTCTGCGGAAATTCTCTGGACATTGACAACAGCAAGGCCGTTCGAACGAGCGTGCAGAAAGCAACGTGCAGACAGGCAGAGTGAGGTGCGGCCGTAACACTCAAATATTCGTCCAGCTTTTTGAAATATGCACAAAAATCATCGTTCATCACGTGATCGAGCTTTTATTCATCACAATTACTCGAGTGCATATGTAGATACAAATAATTGGAGTACTCTATATTTCTTATCTTATTTTTGGTATTCCATTGAACTGTTTCAATCTAGCATTGCCGGCTCCACAACTACATATTCAAAATATGAATGTGATGACAAAAAGGTTCTGGGCCCACGAAATTAATCGTGTAGACAAATATTCATTATTTAAACTGTATACATAAAGAGGCGAGAGGCGACTGGCTCGAGGAACACACATGCATAAATGCTTACAATTGCCTGTACACGTGTCAAATGTTCTTGCCTTGAAGTAAAACAGAGGTTGTTTGAATCTACGAACAGTAGTGTTCGCCACACTATCTACATTTGGGCGTATTTCATTTTTGTAGTCTTGTCCTATTGGTCTTTTTTTTCTATAGATAGACAGCTGACAGGGGTTTTCATTGTAAAATATTACATTAATAAAATAAATTTGCGATTGCCTCTATTTACATAAAAATGGGGGGATCGCTCCGGGTTGCTATAGCCAAAATAGAGCTTATCATCGATTTATTATAGCTTAGTAATTCCTATATGTCTATGCACATAAATATATTCTTATACCTCGTATACATTGTATGTATGTATACGTATACATATAATTTCGGACGGTTGGGCAGCGTACGGAAACATTCCACATATTGCTAATGGAATATACACGCATTTGTTTGTGGTTTAATACAAATTCATCTAAATATGAATCAAAACGGGCACGCGTTGTGCCAAATTGACGCTTCATCTTTCTTTTCACACACATTCACATATTTTCCACATTTTGCGTATGTATTACACTATCATTTGGATCCACGAAATTATAACCACTTTTACCGGAATTCGGAAGATTTCCGTACGCTGAAAACCGTCCGAAATTATATGCGAACCAGGCAGTATATGTATGTCGGAGTATTTCAGGGCACGGCAATACTAGAGTAGTCGCAAAGAGCAACCAATGAGAGGAAGGAGCGGGTCGACCGGGCCTCGTTTCCGAGCCTAGAGGGTCCACCCTGTCTCACTTTTTTCACTTTTACCAAAAAATATATCTATAACATCATAAAACAAGGAAATATTGATATTTTCAAGCTGGAAGCCTTTCATTGACCACTACTGTACGTATAATTTTGCTTTATAAATGTTGTACAAACACATTCAAACGCACAATATCTAATGCTATCTAAACACTATTTGCAGAAAATTCAAAGGAAAGATGAGTTGAGAGGCATTAAATTCGACGATCCATCCTCCAATTGGGCGAACATCCTGTCCGGCCATCTCTATTTGGGCCTGCCAATCTGCTAGACCCTTTTGTGTCGAAGGACAGCCCTCTTTTTACAGTGTCCTGATTGACCAAACGCCAGATGGAATCCAGCCAGCCGACGATGATGCTATTTGACTAAATCTTCCTATTGTCATACAAATATCGTCATCTTCAGTCATTTATCATTCACTGCTGGATGAAAGCCTCTCCAACACGCTTCCAATCGTCTTTGTTTTGCGCAACTTTCATCCATTCCACCTCAGACATTTTTCTAATTTCGTCTACTCATCTTCCCCGCAGTCTTCTTTTTACCCTTTTGCATTCTCTCTGGTACCATTCTAGCACTTCTTTTGTCCACCTTTCGTCTATTCTTCCAGCCACGTGGCCCGTCCATTGCCATTTCAATCGCTTCACTCTATCCACTATATACACAACCTTTGTCATACTACTCACCCAAGTATTCCGTTTCCTGTTTTTACTCGTTATGCCAAGCATACGTTTCATACTTCTTTGAGTGTATCTTTTTCTTTAGGCAAAGTGGCATTTTCGATTTAAAAACCATATTCATTTAAGTACCAGTTTCGTGTGGAGCAGTCTTTCAATAAATGCGAAATTGTTGTGTAATTTTCAACTGCTGAGAAGGTGCATAAGTACTAAATGTATGTATCTATGTACATATGTACTAAAGCACATATGTATGTACTAACAAGCTAATTTAAGAAAATTTAATAAAGAGCTTTGACTTTGACTTTGATTTGAAACTATCTTTCAATTATCTACAAGCAAAAAGCGGTAAAAGTGAAAACCCTCGACAGGGCGGAGACCGCTTGGTCAGAAGGGAGGCTCGGTTGACCCGCTCCATCCTGTGATTGGCTACTCTTCGCGATGCCAATAGTATTGCCGTGCCTTGAATTAACTCGACTTTTACCTGATGAAATACTCAGACATATAATGCCTGGGTCACATATAATTTCGGACGGTTGGGCAGCGTACGGAAATATTCCACATGCTTCGAATGGAATGTACACGCATTATTTTTTGGTTCAATACAAATGCATCTAAATATGAATCAAAACGGGCATATGTGCATACGCGTTTAAAAAGGACACTGGAGTGGCTTTAAAAAGGAGACTGGAGTGGTCAGTGTTCGCCAAGTAAGCTGTTTTGGGGCGTATCTTATATTTTGGGCGTGAACCTTTTTTTTTTGACTAATGAAGGACGAATGCCAGTCAAGAAACTGATATTGTTCTCGGATCTTTTGAAAAAAAAAACTGCAATGAATACCTTTGGAATTTTATTACCTGCTATGCCCACTTATTATGACAAAGCTTCGGTGCGACCCTGCGCACCATTGTTTGAGACTTTTAGATATAATTTTTATTACTGAATACAGTGCGACAGCATGCAATGCACCTATTCACAGATGTTACACGAGCGCAAACTAACCAGTAGATTCTGTGACAGAATCACTAATAACCATACTAACACACTTGTGTCTCGGTGATTACGACAAAATTCCTATACCCTTCAGGTATAAACGCAGATTACCGATGCATAATCTGCTTTAGATCATCGACTTTAGAGAGTCTTTAATTAGAGAAATATAGAGCACCCCAATCATTTGTACCTACACCAAGTGGTGCTCACTGAAAATGGAATTTTATATTTTTATATGTGTTTATTATTATTTTTTGTCTAACTATACAACTTTGTTTTTATATTTTATTCTGTATGTGTGCCTATTTAAATAAATAAATATGCACTCAAGTAATTGTGATGTCCGATAAAAGCTCGATCATGTGATGAACGATGATTTTTGTGCATATTTCAAAAAGCTGGACGAACATTTGAGTGTTACGGCCGCACCTCACGCTGCCTGTCTGCACGTTGCTTTCTGCACGCTCGTTCGAACGGCCTTGCTGTTGTCAATGTCCAGAGAATTTCCGCAGAAACCCTTCACATCACCCACTCCAATCGTCATTCGAATCATCCGTTCCAGTGGCCGGGGTCACTTATTTTGCTGATCGAAGGAAACCCACGAACGAGGACGTAAGCGAACTTTTCAAGGTTAAATCTCAGGTTAGTCCAGCTCGACCTTTTCGTTGCTCCGTTTTGCACAATGACGTTTCATGTTCGCGCTGAATTGATTTCAGACTGTGTTGTCGGCCAGAGCGGAGGGATTCTGCGTTTTCCACATTAAGGACAAATCCGCGATGTCAGCAGTAAGGCAAACTAATCATCGTGACCAATATTTGTAGACATATCAAATTGTCGTCCAAGTGATTTTGACCCGAATTATGTATATAAATTCCAGATTCCGGTGGGAAACGATTGGCTGCACCTCGCGTATTGCTCCTTTTGCCACAGAGGTGGAAAGCCGCCTGTCTTCTATTATAGCCATTCGGTGAGGACATCGAATTGCAAGTTAAGCTGTCCAGTCTTACGACGGATTGTGTGTCCCATTTGTGGAGCGACTGGTGATAACGCCCACACCCGGTAAGATATTTAATGATGTAAACTAAATTCTGGCAAAAAATTAAGGTAAGGACTTGGTTTGTAACATTTTGTTTCAGGAAGTTTTGTCCTTACAACCCAGAGACACCCAACAGCACGTCCAAGGTTTCGAAAACTAAATATACCTATTTGCAACACCTAAAATTTGTATCTGAGCATTTGTAATCCGATTTTTATAAACATCAGGCCCAGCAAAGCAAACCTTTGAAAGCGCTGATGTACTGCGCCTACTGCTACAGAAACGGCGAGGCTAATGTCATCTATAATACACACGATCTGAGGTCACCTACAGGCAAGTTAACATGTCCTATACTGAGGAGTTACATGTGTCCCACTTGTGGAGCGACTGGCGATGGTGCCCATAGCAAGTAAGATATTCATAGATATGTAGAATACGTTAAAATGTATGTACATAATGCGAGGACTTAAATATGTAATTACAAATAATGATTTTTTTCTTTCAGAAGCTACTGCCCCTCTGCTCGAAATACATTACCAAATGAGTAAACGACTGAGTGATAATTTTTTGCATATACCTACTTTTTCTTTCTAATTTTTATGTATGTAGGTTCGAGTTTATTTTTCAATTCCTACATACTCTTCATATCATATAATACATCGCCTAATGGCTACTGATTACATATGTATGTTGTATAACATTATCTTGTTTACCTTGTTTTTTTCTTGTTTTATGTTTTAGAATGTATGTCTTCATAAAATAATACATCTCTCTCACTGTTGTTAGACTAATAGATATGTATAGTATATGTATATGCATATCTTATTTAGTAAAGTTTATCATTGTAAAGTTTTGGTATGTTTATATGTATTTTGTGTGAATGGTAGAAAAATTAACTAAATACAAGAATACACAAAATTTATGTCTCCAATAAAATAATACATCTCACTTACTGCTGTTAGATTAGTACATACATACATACAATGTATAATAGATATATTTATATTCTTATTTAGGGATCATTGTTAAGTTCAGGTATATCTATATACTTTTTGTTAATGATAAAAAAATTAACTAATTATAAGGATAAACAAAATGTATGTATTCATAAAATAATACATCTTATTTACTGCTGTTAGATTAGTACATACATACAATGTATTATAGATATATTTATATTCTTATTTAGGAATCATTGTAAAGTTCAGGTATATCTATATATTTTTTGTTAATGATAAACAAAATTTATGTCTTCATAAAATAATACATCTCACTTACTGCTGTTACATTAGTAAATACATAAAATGTATAATTTTTTTAATGATCGTTGTAAAGTTCAAGTATATACATTTTTTGTTGATGTTAAAAACATTAATTCAACATAATAATGTATGTCTTCATAAAATAATATCACTTAAGTGGTTGGTACATATTGTATGTAGATAGATATGTATATTCTAATAAATTAGTTACTGATCTAGCGATCACTACATTTTGTTTTTATTTATTTATTATTTTACCATGAAGAAAAACTACTTGATGAACTCGAGATTTTAACTGATTCGAACTCAGAATCGATCACTGATCACGTTTTCATGATGTAGAAAAAATGTGTGTCTGTGTATTTTGGAAATTTTTTGAACACCGCTAAACCTATCGAACTGAAACTTAGTATCGGTTACTGAAATTTTTATCGATACGACGTAAATTTTTTTCCAGTTTTGAAATCCGAGCCCTGCTTTTGAACCGTTTAAGAAAAAAACATTTTTCAAAATATCTAAAAAAAATAAAAAAAGTGATACAACAGATAAAATGAAAATTTAAATAATTAAAACATTGTATACACACGGTAAAAAATAATTTAATTTAAAAAAATTTATGCTGTCATACATGAAATAAAAATTAAACATATAACATAAAAAAACCATAAAATATCAACTTATATTATTTATGGAAAAGCAGGTACATAGTAAGTAATATCTATTGAATTTGGGATTTTTTCTGTGAGAGCTTTATAAAATGTCTCTATATATCTACATATACATACTTATTTTTTATTACTTATGTATGTATATTAATTCTCGAAGTTGATAAAAAGTATCATTCAGGCTAAATATGAGGGTGAAGTTAGCTGAAGATAGCTAAAATAAAATTATCTAGGTCTCTTAGAAAGATATTATATTTATTTATTTGAGAATACATGGTATTTATTATATTGTATAGTTGTTATATATCATATCATATCTTACTTTTTTATAATATAATATATTATTATAAATAAGGGTTTCCAACAGAACATATTCTCTTTATGACAAAATTCTTCTCTCAGAACATTTCCCTCTTTTGACAAATATGTATGCTCAAAATGTTCTTTTTTGATTTAGCCGACTTTTAAATATTTTATAATGGTTAAATATGGATTGAAAAGTTTGAATTGCAAATGTTATAAGAAATTTGAAAATGCTTATGTCTAACCATCATTTTATTAAATTTGAGTTTCTATTAAATTCATTATTAAACTAACACTGACAGACTACCTGCTGTTTGAGCTGTTGTTAACAACTCTGAAGTTATTTTGAAAAGCTACCAAGTGGTATGTTAAGGTAATGACACATTTTAAAAAATAAACAAAATACCATTATTTTTATTTTATATTTATTTTTTAAGAAAAATTATAATATTTCATGAAAGCTTTAATGAAAATAAAATAAGTGCACATGTAATTTTGCCTGTTATCCTTTAATTTTTAAGTAAGCAATAATAAAAAAATATTATATTAACACTCTTAAGATATTGTAAATGGAGATTTAATATTTTATCCTATAATCCTATAATGTTCTATATCTACATACATTAACACTATCAAGAAAGAAATATACCTAAATAAAATAAACAATGATCACCATTTCTGTATATGTATATACATAGATATTTTGTGTATTTTTATATGAAGTTATGTTTTTCCTGCATCCATTTCATTATTTCCAGAAAAATGGGGCAGTACTTTCTGAAATAAAATGTCATAGTTTATAATTAGTAAAGCAAGAAATAAATAAGTAGCTCTTAAAAATTGAAATCATACCTACATTAATATTAACAAGAAAAAATTCGTGGAAATTCGAATATGATGTATTATTACTAAGATGTATTATTTTATAAAGACATAAATCATGTGGAAAGTTATGTTCCTAGTTCAGAACATCAGTTTTTTTTGTACAATGTCTTTTGGACCATCGGGCAGTACTTTCTGAAACAGCTATGTCTTACTTAGTATGAGCCTTAGTTTTTGCATTGACTGGACAATGTTTCCTAAAACACAATGGCACAATTTCCAATTACAATCCAAGTCTTTACATTAACATAACATTAGAATTGAAGATAATCTGTATCTTACACAGTGTGTGCGTTGTCACCAGTCGCTCCACAAATGAGACACACAATTTTGCGCAAATTTGGACACGTTATCTTATTGATCGGTGACCTTATGGTATGACTATAATAAACCGCAGACGGCTCTCCATTGTTACGGCAAAACCCGCAATAAGGGACTTCAATCGGGACCTTAAACTAACATATATAAATCAGGTTTAAAATGCTTCAATAAAAATTTTAGGTGTTGATCATGTCTAGTTTCCAAAACCTCAAATATCCTCGAATCGTTTTGTGATATTTTTGGAAATCCAGGGCAATACTTTCTGAAACAAATTGGCATAATTTGCAATAGAAGAGTCTTTATATTAATTAACATTGGATTTTAAGATTATCTATGTATGTCTTACTCTTCGTGGGCGTAATCTCCGGTTGCCCCACATTTAGAACAAATACATACCCGTAGTTTGGGGCACAATGTCACGTTCAACGAATAGTTTTGCGAGTGAGAATAGCAGTACCAAATCGGTTCTCCATTATACGAGCAAAAACGGCATGGCTTGTGCTCCAACCAAGTGTTTGTACAGTAGAACTAAAATGCACATAAATGGTTAAGATGTTTTTTTTGTTTTGATGTTGACAAATTTATGGTAATTTATGGTTAGACTAGTTAAATTTTGCATGATGCTGCACTACTCATGCACACATCCTCATTCGTAGTTTGAAGATTAATTTTAAACAACGCTCAACCTGCATCTCCTTAGAAATTTAATAAATATCAATATCAATAATTTTTTAAAATGTTCATTTGACAAGATGAGAGTAAAATTAAACTACCAATGAGTGTTGCCAACTTAAACTGGTCTAATCATGAATGACGCTAAAGCGATAAATTACTACAAATATTGTTCATGATTAGTTTTCCTTACCAATGCCATCGCAGGTTTGTCTGGGAAGCTTCCGAATTCGTAGATTAGATGAATGTCTCTATTATAGTCTGAAATCAATTCAGCACGAATATGAAACACAAATGTCCAAAATTGATCAAAGAAAAACAATGAGCTGGACTAACCTGCGATTCTTCGCCGTTGGAGATATTAACATTGAAAAGTTGGTTTTCCAAACCAGCCCTATTTCAAGCGGGTCAAAGTACTCGTTCGTGTGTTTCCTTCGATCAGCAACCCCCGGCCACTGGATCGGATGATTCGAATGACGATTGGAATGATTTGAAGGGATTCACCGACAATTCTCTGAAGGACAGCACGAGCGTCCGGCGAACACGCGGGACCAGGGCTGGCCGCGGCCGCTCTCGAGACAGAAGAGTGGTCGTAACACTCGAATATCTGTCTAGCTTTTCGAAATACGCACATCGAAATCCTTCACGTACTTGTGTACTTGTATTCGAGATTTTTATTTTAACTTGTACGTGATATGTTAAAAAAATACAAATTGTGCAATAGGTACAATAAACGTTCAATTTATTACCGTGTTGTGCTTACATAGGGTTGTCAGGCGTGCCGATTAATCGGGATTGTCACCACTTTTAAGTCTCGTGTCCCGGTGTCCCGAACAAACCTCTCGGGACGCCCAAATGTCTTTAAGCTTTTAACTTAAGATTGCAAATTTGATGCACGTGCTATTCCTAGAATAATCCGACAGAAATATACTTATACATTTTGTATCCGTTTGTCTTTCGACTTTAGGAAAATATGTATGTATATGTACATAATATAGAGACATTTTAAAAAGCTCTCACAAAAAAAATCATCCAAAATTTAATGGCGCCGACCACACACACGATATCTACTACCGATATTTGCAATATTTTCCATATCCAGTTCCTAAATTGCAACCACAGGTTGCAATATGGGAACTGGATATGGAAATATCGTGTATGTGGACGGGGCCAATAGATTATTACCTACTATGTACCTGCTTTTCCATAAATAATATAAGTTGATATTTTACGGTGATATAATATTATATGTTTAATTTTTATTTCATGTATGACAGCATTATTTTTTAAAAATGAAACTATTTTTAACGTGTGTATAAATATGTTTTAATTATTTAAATTTGCATTGTATGTGTTGTTATAATTTATTGTTGTATTCAATGAATTTCATTTATTTCACTGTATTGTATTTATGTATATGAATTAATATGAAATTTATTTTTATTAATTAGCAAGTCATGGTGTAAAAATAATAGCTAAGGTATCTACGAAGTACGAAGACAAAAGACAATTCTCAAGTTCGTAGCAAATAAAAAAAAATTATCTCGGTGCTGGGTCCCTTAGCGAGCTGGGCCCCACGGGCTAAAGCCATGGCTGTCCCCCGTGTCATGATTAGAATAGAAACAATATATGTAAGCATGTGAAGTTGACAGCTGTCAAACGAGATCAGAGGCCGTAACAGTTACGGCAGTGTTCGCCATGTGAGTTTAAATACATATCGGGTGTGAACCTATTTTTATTTCGATTAATATACAACGAATACCAGTTAACCCTTTGAATGCTGACCAACGCCGATCAATGAGCCTGAAATACGCCGATAGGCATTGTTTTTGAGTATGTAAAAAAATAAACAAAAATACTACTCGCTAAGCCTTTCCAGGTAGCATTGAAAAATGCATTGAACATGGGTCGTGTAATCCGTGTCAATGTTCATAAAGACTGGTTTACATCGGAATTTCTGAATTTATAACCATAACAGAATCTCCTCACTGCTGAGTATTTTAGATTGTGGTTTGGCATTTATATTGTGAGCATTACAATGAAGAAGATGCAACTAGTTTTGGAAAAATACATTCATTAATAGACTTCTTTTATTTAGTTTATATTGTTGCAAGATATATTAAAGAGTATAAATACACCTTTACAAAAATCGAAATACTCGGCGGTACTTTGGTTTGGTTTGTTGGGATTAGCCTCAATTTTATACCTGCTCTCTATTGGATTTCTAAATAATTCTAGTTGGAAATGTTAAGCGTGGCGGGCTTTCGACAGGAAAGACGTCAGCATTCGTCAAGGGTTAATTGGGTTAAAGATTTTTATTTATCATATCAATCGGTAATTTAATACATTGACCGTAACATACACACATATGTAATTAGTCCTATCAATACACTGAAACTTCGCATCACGTTCTATTGGATTTCTAAATAATTCTAGTGGGAAATATTGGCGAAATTTCCAACAGAAAACATGTCAGCACTGAAAGGGCTAAGAAACAGATATAATAATAATAATGATGATATTAAAAAGAGTATTGAAAAATAGTAAACAAAAATAAATAAATACATAAGTAATATATAAATATTACAAATAATAATAATAATTATACATAATAATAACAAATAAAAATAATAAATAATAATAATAATAAGTGTAATTATAATAATAATATTATTCTCGCATATTTTGAAAATAAATAACTGCCATGAATACTTATGGAATTTTAGTAACTGTTTAGTATACAATTGCTAAATTTTCGGGTCATGTAAAATTGTTCAAATTTTGTTGTTTTATTATCAAAAAATAATTTCGGTTATTTTACAGTTAAAATTCCTGTTCGTTATATAAACATTCCAGTACCTGATCCCGCCCCAACCCCTAAATCCACCCCCACCACCGATCCCGCACCAATCACTGATATTTCCGCCAACGCCGCCCCCACCCCTAATCCTGATCCTACCCCCACTGCTGATTCTACCACCAACGCCACCCCTTCCGCTATCCTCAAGATAACTGGCGACCCAGCCCCCAACCACGAGTCGGGAGAAGTAGTAAAAAACGAAACGAAAGATGAAGAAAAGGTGCCGGTGAGCAGCACAAGCACTGATACCACCTCCATCGCAACTTCTGATCTCACCCCCATCGCTGACTCTACCCCAACACCACCCCTTCCCCTATTCCCAACGGTAGGGGGGGGTAGGGTGGTGTTGGGGTAGAGTCAGTGGTGGGCATGGAATCAGGGGTTGGGCCGAGATCAGGGGTTCTATATTCTACATACATACCTTACATAGATGTAAGCACAACATGGAAATAAATTGAACGTTTATTGTACCTACATATTGCACAATTTGTTTTTTTTTTTTACATAAAAATTACAAGAATAAAAATCTCGAATACATGTACTTATAAGTAGATATAATACAAACATAAATTAGTTTATTTGAAAACATTAGTAATGAGTCTGATTAATTATAACTTTCTTCAGCATAGTTGTGGTCAGTGGCATCTAAGTAATTGCCGAAGGAATTCACAGTTTCAAAAAATTAAATCGGCCTTTAGATTTAATACACCTGCGTTGTAGATACAAACAGCCTCTGTTTCGCTTTAAACATATGCGTCATTCTACTCGCGTATAGGCATATGCATGCATGTTTATGCATATATGCCAATGACCATGCGTATGCACGTTTGTATGGATGCATGTGTGAATTCGAACCAACGTTTCTTGAGCCAGCCGTCCCTGTCTGCCGTGTATACACATATGGACATATGTAGTTTTAATAATGAATATTTGTCTACAAGACTAATTTCAAAGGCTCAGAACCTTTCTTGTCATCGCATACATGTTTTGTATGGTCGTGGATTTAAAAACCTGCAATGCTGGATTGAATTAGTTATCAAAATACCAAAAATGAAATAAGAAATTTAGAGTAGGTACTCCAATTATTTTTACCTACATATGCACTCGAGTAGTTGTGATGTCAGATAAAAGCTTGATCACGTGAAGACCGATGATTTCAATGTGTATATTTCAAAAAGCTGGACGGATATTCGAGTCTGACTTTTACCGACTTTTTGTTTATAGTTTATAGTTTAATGCTGAGTTAAAAACTTCTGTAGGAATTTAAAAAGTAGTAAACCAGGACATTTGGGCGTCCCGAGAGGTTTGTTCGGGACACCGGGACACGAGACTTAAAACTGGTGACAATCCCGATTAATCGGCACGCCTGACAACCCTATGTACGCACAATACGGTAATAAATTGAACGTGTATTGTACCTATTGCACAATTTGTATTTTTTTAACATATCACGTACAAGTTAAAATAAAAATCTCGAATACAAGTACACAATTACGAGAATAATTTCGATGTGCGTATTTCGAAAAGCTAGACTGATATTCGAGTGTTACGACCACTCTTCTGTCTCGAGAGCGGCCAGCCTGGTCCCGCGTGTTCGCCGGACGCTCGTGCTGTCCTTCAGAGAATTGTCGGTGAATCCCTTCAAATCATTCCAATCGTCATTCGAATCATCCGATCCAGTGGCCGGGGGTTGCTGATCGAAGGAAACACACAAACTAGGACGTTGGCCCGCTTGAAATACGGCCGGTTTGGAAAACCAACTTTTCAAGGTTAAAGTCTCCAACGGCGAAGAATCGCAGGTTAGTCCAGCTCATTGTTTTTCTTTGATCAATTTTTGACATCTGTGTTTCATATTCGTGCTGAATTGATTTCAGACAGTGTTGGACATAAAGACGACGAATCCACTAGGGCCTTGTAGACGTGACGAATCCACTATCGAATATACCCACCGTGAATAAGAAAGTAATTGCGATGGAATTGGTAAGCGAAACTAATCATGACCAATATTTGTCGTAATTTATCGCTTTAGCGTCATTTATGTTCAGACCAGTTTAAGTTGACAACACGCATATCTACTCACTACATACACTCATTCGTAGTTTGACACTTGAACATCTTTACTCTCATCTTGTAAAACGAACCGAAGCATTCGATTAAAGAATAAATGATAAAGTAAATAAAAGAAAGATTTAAAAAATTATTGATAGTAATATTTATGAAATTTCTAAGGAGATGCGAGTTGAGCGTTGTTTAAAATCAATATTCAAAGTATGAATGAGTATGTGTGCATGAGTAGTGCAGACAAGCTCCGAACTTTAACTAGTCTAACCATAAAGAACACTATAGTATAACGATAAATTATCTGTTTAACAACATTAAAAAGAAAACACAACCATGTATGTGCATTTATACCACAAAATGATTATTAAGGTTTGATAAACTAGACATGATCAATATTTGTCAACGCCTAAAATATTTGTCGAAGCATTTTAAACCTGATTTCTATATGTAAATTTTAGGAGGCGGGTGGATCCCATTTTTGCGCGTTTTGCCTCGCTTGTGGAAAGATGTCTAGCGTTTATTGTAGTCATAACCTAAGATCACCGACAGGTGTATTGACGTGCCCTCATTTGCGAAGAAATGTGTGTCCCATTTGTGGAGGGACTGGTGACAATGCGCACACGGTGTAAGATACAGATTACCTTCAATTCTAATGTTATATTTATGTAAATATTTGGATTTTTAATTGGTAATTGTGACATTTTGTTTCAGGCAATATTGTCCAGCCAATGCAGGAGCACCAGGTCACAAACGGAATAAGTTCATGACTTCGAGCAATCACAGTGTATGTACATACATATATAGAAATGATCAATATTTGTAACACCGAAAATTTTTATCCCATTTTGATCCCATTTATATAAATTTTAGGTCTTATTTTGCGGCTATTGCTATAACAACGGGAACCCCAGTTCCATCTTCGATGACCATTCACTGAGGTCGCCTACAGGCAGGTTAACATGTCCAAATTTGAGGGCTTATGTCTGTCCCAATTGTGGAGCGCGTGGTGATGGGGCTCATTCCGTGTAAGAAATTGCTTACCTTTAAATGTAATGCGAGGGTTTACTTCTTTTTAATTATAAACTATGACATTTTGTTTCAGAAAATATTGCCCCAAGGTCCCAAAGGCTTTGGGCGAAATGGAGCAAGGATGTTCGAAAGAGTAGACAAAACATTCCACAGAATTTTCTTCATAAAATAATACATACATAGATATTAGTTTTATACCCAAGTACCTACTGAATAGGTGATAATTTTTTTCCACGTATTTTTTCTTGTTAATGTAGGCATGATTTTAATTTTTAAGAGCTACTTCTTGTAAATTATATAATACATAACTGTAAAGCCCGGACCCTGAGGGGGCCGTTTATTGTTCAAATGTTGTAAATGCATTGTTAAAGGTTTGCCGAACCTTTTTTACAAAGCATTTACAACAATTGAACAATAAACGCCACGCTTCCGGTCCTAGCTCTATACATAAGTACATCTTAGTTATGTAGATATCTATTTACATTTCAATGATTATTGTTCTTGTGATCATTATCTTTTTTGTATGTTTTTTTTCTAATTAATGGTAATGTAGGTATGTTTTTAATTTTTAAGAGCTACTTGTAAATTATATAATACACTAAAACGATCTAGTTATTGTAGTAAATTTCCAATTGCTACTTTACTATTGAGAATTATATTTTTTCCAATTATTGTTAGTATAAATATGATTTGAATTTTTAAGAGCTACTTGTTCATAGTATAATATGTACATAACTACATCTTAGTTATGTAGATATCTATGTATGTATATTCCAATAACTGGTACATAGATGGTGCACAAGTTCCCATTCATTGCAATTATTTCCATTATTTGATATTTAGTGTTTCAATTCCTACTTTACTATTGGTAATTATATTTTTTCCAATTATTTTTAGTATAAATATGGTTTTAATTTTAAAGAGTTACTTGTTCATAGTATAATATGTATGTACATAACTATGTACATCTTAGTTATGTAGATATCTATGTATATTCCAATAACTGGTACATAGCTGGTGCACAAGTTCTCATTCATTGCAATTATTTCCATTATTTGATATTTAATGTTTCTTGTTAATTTTAATGTAGCTTTATAGGATTATGGGAAAAAAGGCTAATATAATATCTATAGGTTTCCATTAATAATAACGTAAAGTTATATTTTTTTATTTTGCCTATATTAAATAACGAGGTGATAGCCAGCAATTAGAGATAGATATATATTTTATTTTCAATAAAGTTATTGTAGAATTTTTCTTGAAAAATAAATGTGAAATAAAAATTAAAGCGTTTTAATTTATTTATTTTTTAATTTATGTTAAATCAACCAGAGAAATACAAAAATTGTCTCAATGAACCACTAGCGGCAGATTCATGGTAGTGGCCACCATCCTAGAGGACTACATAATATTATACTTATACATAATAATTCAAAACGCAATTTATACGCGCCTTTTTGGTCCAAAAAGTGACATTATTAAATTGGGGGTGTGAGCAGTCTACTCTGCCCTTCAGGTATAAAATTTGATGTGTATAATCAATGCAGCTGATCCATGATCGTTCGTCTACACTGGGAATTTCCAATTTCTGAGATAACTTTATTATGCCTGCAAAAACTGGGTTTTTACGTACAATAATACAGTAAATCCTTGCTAATACGAAACATGAAGTTTTTATGCCTTACGACACGTAAAACATATTTATGCAATTGTATGGGAGGAAAAAGATTGCTTGGTCTCGCATTGCTACATATTCATATTCAATTACATCCAGAAACAATATTGGACAGATTTGAAGCGGCAAATAAATGTAATTTAAGCTTTGTGATATTATCCAAATACTATTTGTGATCCTAGTTATCATATTCCTATTTTTTTTTTTTTAATATACAATGTACATATGTATATTTATATACACATGTATGTATCAGTATTCATTCTAATATTTTTAAGATTCAATTTAATGTTGTTTTTATGTAAGTAATTAAATTTGAAAATAATTTAGATATGTTTATCATGTATTTTTAAAATTACTTGAAATATTGCTACACAAATTAAAAAGTTTACATGACAATAAATTCATAATATACTTATCTTTGAATAAAACTGAATATACGTCTAATTTTTGAAAAAAAAACTAACTATACGACTTATTGAAAAAAAATGTATATTAAATATTATAAATGGCCCCCACCCTACTTATTTCCTGGATGCGCCACTGCAATTTACTGGCATAGGTACTTATATTTTTATTTAATTTTATTTTAAAAGGAAAACCTTAGTCTTAAATCAAAAAATAATAAAATACATTACAAAAGACCAATTATAGTTTTCCGCTGGTAGTAATAAACTAAAGGGTGAACATACACGTAGTCATATGTAGACTGCGGATAGAGACAGTGCTTTTTCCAGGAATTGGGGTGGTTTGGCTATATTTACAAAGCTAGAGTACAAAAAAAAGGTTGGGTGTACCTTTTACAACAATTGAACAATAGCATTTACAACAATTGAACAATAGCATTTACAACAATTGAACAATAGCATTTACAACAATTGAACAATAAGCGGCGCGCTGTGGATCCGGCTTTTAGTCATATGAACATAAAATTTGTAAATTAACATAAGAAAAAATAGAGAAATTAAATAATTAAATGTGAATAATAATATATATATATATATATAAATATATATATATATATATATATATATATATATATATATATATATATATATATATATATATATA
Source organism: Arctopsyche grandis (assembly GCF_051622035.1). Taxonomy (NCBI): domain Eukaryota; kingdom Metazoa; phylum Arthropoda; class Insecta; order Trichoptera; family Hydropsychidae; genus Arctopsyche; species Arctopsyche grandis. The sequence goes on along the minus strand of NC_135356.1, from coordinate 30,594,597 downwards.
TATATATATATATATATACATATATATACATATATATATATATATATATATATATATATATATATATATATATATATATATACATATATATATATATATATATATATATATATATATATATATATATATATATATATATATATGTATATATATATATAAATATATGTATATATATATATATATATATATATATATATATATATATATATATATATATATATACATATATTTATATATATATACATATATATATATATATATATATATATATATATATATATATATATATATACATATATATATATATATATATATATATATATATATATATATATATATATATATATACATATATATATATATATATAAATATATATATATATATATATATATATATATATATATATATATATATATATATATATATATACATATATATATATATATATATATATATATATATATATATATATATATATATATATATATATATATATATATATATATATATATATATATATATATATATATATATATATATATATGGGTGAGGTTTGGTAGGATAAGAACTTTTTGTGGATATTTTGGCAATGTCGAATTCTCTGACTTCGGTGATGGTTAGGTTAGGTTGGGCTAGGTATTGTGAGGTAAGCACGTTTTGTGGATATTTTATTAATGTTCAATTCTTTGATTTCGGTGATGGTTAGGTTCAGATGGGTGAGGTTTGGAAGGATAAGAACTTTTTGTGGATATTTTGGCAATGTCGAATTCTCTAACTTCGGTGATGGTTAGGTTAGGTTGGGTTAGGTATTGTGAGGTAAGCAAGTTTTGTGGATATTTTGGCAATGTCCAATTCTTTAATTTCGGTGATGGTTAGGTTCAGATGGGTGAGGTTTGGTAGGATAAGAACTTTTTGTGGATATTTTGGCAATGTCGAATTCTCTGACTTCGGTGATGGTTTGGTTAGGTTGGGTTAGGTATTGTGAGGTAAGCACGTTTTGTGGATATTTTGGCAATGTCCAATTCTTTAATTTCGGTGATGGTTAGGTTCAGATGGGTGAGGTTTGGTAGGATAAGAACTTTTTGTGGATATTTTGGCAATGTCGAATTCTCTGACTTCGGTGATGGTTAGGTTAGGTTGGGCTAGGTATTGTGAGGTAAGCACGTTTTGTGGATATTTTATTAATGTTCAATTCTTTGATTTCGGTGATGGTTAGGTTCAGATGGGTGAGGTTTGGAAGGATAAGAACTTTTTGTGGATATTTTGGCAATGTCGAATTCTCTAACTTCGGTGATGGTTAGGTTAGGTTGGGTTAGGTATTGTGAGGTAAGCAAGTTTTGTGGATATTTTGGCAATGTCCAATTCTTTAATTTCGGTGATGGTTAGGTTCAGATGGGTGAGGTTTGGTAGGATAAGAACTTTTTGTGGATATTTTGGCAATGTCGAATTCTCTGACTTCGGTGATGGTTTGGTTAGGTTGGGTTAGGTATTGTGAGGTAAGCACGTTTTGTGGATATTTATATATATATATATATATATATATATATATATATATATATATATATATATATATATATATATATATATATATATATATATATATATATATATATATATATATATATATATATATATATAGGTATAGATATATTTGTTGACGTGAGCCATCCGCTGTGTGTTTGTAGCTAATTTTAAATTTTGAATCGCCTTCAGTGGCACCTTAACCCACCAATGACACGAAGGAGCAGGTCGATTGAGCCTCACTTCCGAGCCTAAAGGGTCCGCCCTATCGAGAATTCCGACATTTACCCCATTAAGTATTCATTGCAGTTGTATCTTTTAAAAAGACGCGGGAGCAATGTACATTTTTTGAGTGTTCTTTGTCCTTTCAGAAAGTTCACGCCCTAAGAATAAACGACCCTTCTTGGAGTGCGCTGATTAATGTAGAGTTTTGCGCAACACTCCAAATTTGTTACCGTTGAAAATGGCCGAGCAAAAGCTTTCTCTATCTCTGTCTTTGTTGGCTTTATTTACGTGCGTGCGAGCAGTGTATCCGAGGTGTGGGTGTGAGCGGTGTTTTTTGAAAGTAGGCCGTAAAACTCGGAAACACTGCTCGCACGCACGTAAATAAAACCAACATAGACAGAGATAGAGCAAAGTCTACCAAGCGCCACTGCTGTGCAACAATATTGATTAGTTCGAACCAGTTTTCCCCACGCGAACTCGCTTTGGGCGTATTTATTTTCTCTACTATTATCCTAATGGCCAACTTTTTATCTATCCAGTCAATAGGGGTTTTCAATAAAATATAATATGTATGTGTTTTAATAAAATAAATAAATTAGTACTATGTATGTATTGTAATAAAATAAATGGATAGCAAATAAATATTTTCATATTATTTTTTGTAAATAAGGTCTGTCAGCATCTTTTTAATTTTTCGTCGTCGAGGAAGTTTATTCCTACATCCATACTTTCGTACTTGCACTTACGTTTAACCTTTGAATGCTGACCAACGCCGATCGGCGTTTTGCTGAAAATTGATCTCGGTGCTGGGTCCCTTTGCGAACTGGGCCCCACGGGCTAAACCAATAAGTTTCAAATAAAAGTCATGGTGTAAAAATAATAGCTAAGGTATCACCGACAAGTTACTACTTGAACATATGTACATAACTACGAAGTACGAAGACAAAAGACAATTCTAAATTTCGTAGCAAATTAAAAAAAAAATGATCTCGGTGCTGGGTCCCTTTGCGAGGTGGGCCTCTCGGGCTAAAGCCATGGCTGTCCCCCGTGCCATGATTAAAATAGAAACAATATCTGTAAGCATTTGAAGTTGACAGCTGTCAAACGAGATCAGAGTGTTCGCCATGTGAGTTTACATACATATTGGGTGTGTACCTGTCTTTATTTCGATTAATATAGAACGAATACCAATTAACCCTTTGAATGCTGACTAACGCCGAGCGACGTTTTGCCAACAAGTCCATGACCCTGAAAAACGCCGATAGGCGTTGCATTTTAGGCATGTACAAAGTAAACAAGAATACTACCCGTTGAACCTTTCCAAGTAGCATTGAAAAACTACGTACATAGTATACTAGTGGTTTTACCCGGATTCGGTCGGTATTTGTAATATAAACCATTTAAACATGACTAATGTAATAGTAAACATTTTTTTTAATTTATTTGAATAGTTTTTTTTTTATATAAATTTATTTGAATATTCATTTGTTTTTATTTTTATTAAATTGAATGTCACGAACAAACAAATATATATATACTAAGTCTCTTTTGAAATTATATGTATACCAGAATCCGGCGCCTGCGCCCTCGGGGGGAAAAATAGTCGAATCGGTGCTTATTAATCGAAAAATAAATAAATCGAATGTGTTATCTACAAAGTCTCTTTCGAAATTATATATTAGATAAGGTAAAAAAATCATTGAACATGGGGCGAGTACCTAATCCGTGTCAACGTTTGTAAAGACTGATTTACACTGGAATTTGTGAATGTATAACCATAGGAGAATTTTGCATTGTGGCTTGGAATTTAGATTGGAAGCATTATATTTTAACAATGAAGAAGATGGAACTGGTTTTGGAAAAATACATTAATTAATAGATTTCTTTTGTTAATTTTATATTTTTGCAAGATATGTATATTAGAGAGTCTAAACACACCTTTACAAAACTCGAAATTCTCGGCGGTACTTATCTATGGAGGGTTTGTTTGGATTAGCTACAATTTTTATACCTGCTTTCTATTGGATTTCTAAATAATTCTAGTTGGAAATGTTGGCGAAATTTTCAACAGAAAATACTCCAGCACACAAAGGGCTATACACAGTGGCGGCTCGTCCATACGCACTGCGGTACTGCAGCACCCCCAAGGAAATTGAGAAAAATTTTATATTATTATATACATAAATGTATGTATATTATATGAAAATATCAATATTATTTAAGCGTGTATTAAGCTCGCCCGCACACCGATACATCCAATAATGATCATACATCGTGGTACTAATATTAGAAAGTGAGGCATTGTTTATGATTTTGTGCAGTACGGTTTTCGATGGAATATGCCGAGTGGGCGAAGGAGGGGCGCAGGGGCAGCTAGAAGCTCGATCGGTACTGCACTCCCAACAGTATTGTAACGTACGCCGCGGAGTAAGCAAATAGAATCCCAGAGACTGACCGTTCAAAGATTATCTGTAACGGATATCTGTTAACGGATTAACTAAATGCATACCGTGCGACTGGTATAAGTGGGTTTTAAGGATTAGCGACGAGCTAAGTGCATGAAAGCAAAACAATGATTGCACTTCTCATACCGTGGGAATACATATCCGAATACGTGACTATACTGTAGGTAAACAGATTAGACGTCCTGAGAGATCTACCCCTTATAAGGCGGTACGTAGGCGATCTCAGGTCATTCTGGACGGAGCAGTGACAGTGTGTGTGTCACCATAATCATCAATAAATGCTGTGAAACGACTGTTGGCTTTTACTTGGATCCTCCACCTACCCCTACGTAACACTGGTCGTCAGAAGTGGGATCCAAGATGGGCCGTGGAACAAAGTCACCAGCGAAGGAAGAGAAGCTACAGCGAAGCCATCCTCGGGAGCTGTAGGAGAGAGTTCGAGCCATGGAGACACGAAATAAAAAAATGCAGTTTTCACTGCAACACACAGAATCGGTCATCACATATTCGGTTGTCAAATTGCAGTTATCACTGCAACTCGACTTTGACATTATCGGCGGTGGCCGCCAAGAAGTCATCGGGATGACGGAAGGAGGTTACGAAACGGGAGGTTTCGTACAAGTGCTGCCGGGAGAGGACAACTTGAGGCGTTGTCAAGGGCAACATCGGAGAGCAGCATCCGGAAATTGCAGAGTCATCCAAAGGGCGACCGAGACGAGGGCAGTTCGCCAATTCGCCGCAAGTAGCAATAATTAGCGGCTGTAGGTGACGACGATCCACGGGAAAGCATCGTCGTCAAAAGAGGAGTGGAGAGCAGGAATGCGGAGGAGCAAGAATTCATCGGGATGACGGAGGGAGGTTACGAAACGGGAGGTTTCGTACAAGTGCTGCCGGGAGAGGACAACTGGAGGCGTCGTCAAGGGCAACATCGGAGAGCAGCATCCAGCAATTGCAGAGTCATCCAAAGGGCGACCGGGACGAGGGCAGTTCGCCAATTCGCCGCAAGTAGCAAGAATTAGCGGCTGTAGGTGGCGTCGATCCACGGGAGGGCGTCGTCGTCAGAAGAGGAGCGGAGATCGACTACAACTGAGAGATGTCGATTACAAGCCACTATTCCCTTCAACTGTTTGTTGAGGGCAGATGTCAACGAACTAAAAAAAAATCTAATTGGAAACTAGTCGAGTCTAATTGGAAGAGTCGGAAAGTAAACGGATTGAAATGGAATTCAATCGGAACCATGCAACGGCAGAGAGGCATATTTATCAGATTGGATAAATGTTGGTTGGTCAGTCGGCGGAGTCAATCAAGTCACTTTTGGGAGGATAGAGGCACCGCTTCAGAGGGAATGGCAACGGAAGCACGTTCTGGGTGGAACGTTGGTCTGCAGCAAGATGCTGGGCCACATGAGAGGAAGACGGGGCCACCGCAACAAATTTGGACGTTGGGGAAACGAGCGACTTGGATCAACCACGTGAGGGCATTTGAAACCGAAGAAACGCCAGATCGCGACTTCAACGAGAGAGAGTGGAACAATTGATATACGTCAACATCGAAAAAAATCTAGTTGGAAACTAGTGGAAACACGAGTACCTGAAAAAATACATGGACAGTTGCAGCAGTGTTTAGATCATCTCGCAGATGTAACGGGAAAATACATCAGAAAGAAATGGATTTCAGTTGGGTCAATGGAACGGAAAAGAAGCACATTCAACAGAGTGGCAGACTGTTGGGTGCATATTTACCAAGGTCAATGGAACGGAAAAGAAACACAACCAGCAGAGTGGCAGACTGAGGTGTGCACATTTCCAGGGTCAAGGGAACGGAAAAGAAGCACCACCAGCAGAGTGGCAGACTGAGGGGTGCACATTTTCCAGGGTCAACCGTCACTTTTGTGAGGATGGTGGCGATTCTTGTGGGACATGGCTTTGGAGCACGTTCTGGGTTGAACGTTGGTCTGCAGCAAGATGCTGGGCCACATGACAGAGGAACACTGGGCCACCGTAGCAAATTTGGACGATGGTGACACGAGAGACATGGACCAAGTCACTTTTGTGAGGATGGGAGTCATTCTTGTGGGACATGGCTTTGGAGCACGTTCTGGGTTGAACGTTGGTCTGCAGCAGGATGCTGGACCACATGACAGGAATACGGGGCTGCCATAGCAAATTTGGACTTTGGTGATAAGAGCAACATGGACCAAACACGTGAGAAATTTTGGACCGAAGAGCTAACAAATAATGATTTCCAAATGTAGAACATCGGATGACTAATTTTAGGGGATTAGAAATATAACTGTAATTGTTTCCATTGTAAAGGTGACGTAAAGTGAAGTGTAATGAAAGTTTTATGTAATTGTTTCCATTGTAAAGGTGACGTAAATTGAAGTTTAACGAAAGTTAATGTAATTGTTTCCATTGTAAAGTTGACGTAAATTGAAGTGTAACGAAAATTTAATGTAATTGTTTACATTGTAAAGGTGTCGTAAATTGAAATGTAACGAAAGTTTAATGCAATTGTTTCCATTGTAAAGATGACGTTAATCTAACTGTTACAGAATTTAAATTGTAAAGGTAACGTTAATGTAACGGTAGTAGAAATTAAATGTCATTGTTTCCATTGTAACTGTAAAGATCACGACTGTAATTGTAAATGTAACTGTGACTGATATCACTGTAACTACTGTAGATTTATCAGTTCGGATTTGTTGGTCAATCGGGACGATTTGACCTAAGAGGGAGGCAATGTAACGTACGCCGCGGAGTAAGCAAATAGAATCCCAGAGACTGACCGTTCAAAGATTATCTGTAACGGATATCTGTTAACGGATTAACTAAATGCATACCGTGCGACTGGTATAAGTGGGTTTTAAGGATTAGCGACAAACTAAGTGCATGAAACAATGATTGCACTTCTCATACCGTGGGAATACATATCCGAATACGTGACTATACAGTAGGTAAACAGATTAGACGTCTTGAGAGACCGTGAGACCGGTGTAAGTGGTTTTAGGGATTAGCGACGAGCTAAGTGCATGAAAGCAAAACAATGATTGCACTTCTCATACCGTGGGAATACATATCCGAATACGTGACTATACTGTAGGTAAACAGATTAGACGTCCTGAGAGATCTACCCCTTATAAGGCGGTACGTAGGCGATCTCAGGTCATTCTGGACGGAGCAGTGACAGTGTGTGTGTCACCATAATCATCAATAAATGCTGTGAAACGACTGTTGGCTTTTACTTGGATCCTCCACCTACCCCTACGTAACAGTATTATACACATTTCTCGCGCGCTCGACACGCTCCTCACATTTCCTCATTTCTTCTGCACCTTTTGTCTTTCCTTCTACACCTCTTACACTTTCTACCTTTCTACACTTTCTTCTACACGTCACTTTAAGTATTTAAGATGGTATCAAAATCAAGAAAAGCTGAGCCAATGTTTTCAAGAACTTAAATATTCTTCCGAAAATACTGATAAAACAATAACAGATTCTACCAATTTACTGAATACAATTTTTTACAAGTTAATGCCACATCTAGAAATGATTTATAACCAAATGCAATCTAGTAATATCGATGCATTTTCAATTAAAGAAAACTTAAAAAGTTTTACTAATGTCATTACCTATACAAATATGAGATTCTTAAAGCGAATAGAAGCCAAAAATATGTGATACATATACTATCGCACATATGTATTATAGGAGCCAAAAATATGCGCGATGTTATTATTAAGGATATAAAAGAAAGATATACTTTTTCTTATCAATTAAAAGCTGTCAAATTATTTAAAGAAAATTTTGAAAAGTACTGAAAGAAAATGCCAATGGAAGATCTACTACTAACCGTTGAATCATATCGAATGCTAGATAAAGAAAAACTTCAAACTGAATTAGAAGTGTTTTACTCAAGGAAAGAAATGCATAGTATTGTTGCGTAGGGGTGAGTGGAGGATCCAAGTAAAAGGCCAACAGTCGTTTCACAGCATTTATTGATGATTAAGGAGATATACGTACTGTCACTGCTCCGTCCAGAATGAATTATATCGCCTACGTACCGCCTTATAAAGGGTAGATCTCTCAGGACGCCTAATCTGTTTACCTGTTGTATAGTCACGTATTCGGATATGTATTTCCAAGACATTGGGTCTTCCCGTACCGATTCTGATAAATAACTAATAACGGTCATTGCTTAGCCTAAATGCACTTAGAGTCCAGATATAATCTTTGGAAGTAAGTGCATGCATTTAGTTAACCGATAGCAGATATCCGTTGGTCTAAGTACAATTCGCTCAATCCACGGCGTACGTAACAGTATTAATGATTTATTAATATTTTTAAACCTTATTTTTGCAAATCAATTTATGCAAAGTTCGTGTGGAAATAACAAAACTTATTCAAATTCTGCTTACAACTTCAACTACCTCTGAGCCATAACGGTGTTTTTCATCAATAAATAGAATACAGACATACATATATAAGAAACACAATGGTTCAAGAAAGATTGACGGCTTTGTCTATGCTGTCAATTGAAAAAAAATGATTATGAACAGTGAAAAATTTAACGAAAAGGTGATAGACCTTTTTTCAAGGGAAAAAGACAGAATAATCAATTTTATAATGAAATAAAATACATATAATCATTTTGATGTTAATAGTAAAATATAATCCAAATAAACATTTTTTTTTATTTTTAATCAACCGCAGCACCCCCAGATATCTTATCCACGAGCCGCCACTGGCTATAGATCTATAAGAGTTTTTTTTTTGTTTGTCATACTCTTTGTGCCTTTGTGCCCGGTTTAGAAACCCTGCTTAAAAATAATTTTTTGCGGCCTTAGTTGAGAAACCCTGCTTGCGTAATATTTCAAGGCACAAAGAGTATCAAATAAATTTATTCGCATTTATGAAATTATCATGTAGATATGACCGACAATTTCAATACAGTTATTATTTTTGAAAACGCATTTGAAACTTATTGAAAAAATTGATTTTGCGCTGAATAGTCCACGCGCTGCATTGTCATCCGCTGAGTTGTCGTTGCGCTGAGTTGTCTGCGCCGAAAGGTCGGCGCTAAGTTGGTTTGCGCTGATTTGTCGTGCCACCCATATGTATATATATGTAAATATTTAGTAACAGTTTTTGTATGTAGTATGTTAATGTTATTAACAGACTAAATACAAAAAAAATTGATAAATGGATTTTACAATATTTCGAACTGCGAATTAAATAAATATGCGATTTTATATACATATATAGACATCTAGCGGTATTTAGCTGGGGTATAATAAAACAGAAATCAGCTTTATCGACTCTCAATTCTGTTATTGCCATCTATCGGCATTTAAATGTAATAGTGGAATAATTTATTTTCGGTGTGATATACACGGTTCGGTTATTATTGCCCACAAAGCGCTCGCCAAAAAATCACTAAATACATATCTATAACAGAACATCTGTCAGCCGAAAACTCCATCATACTAACAATAACTCCAGTATCCTATATCCTATAAAAGTTGTCTTTTGGGCGATCGCAATGTGCGTAATAATCCAATTACCGATATACACAGAGCCACCGAGCAGGATATTTTTTATAGATATGTTTTTATTACGCAAAAAATCTATCAGAAAAATACCAATATGTTGGTTGTTATTTTTACGATTTCACATGGATGCAAATAATGCGTGGATCGAAAAATAATAAACATTAGCATTAAATAAATAAATGTATCCCCGGCTCCCCACCTCCCTCTCATCAGCCCTGTATATATGTATAAATATATATATATATATATATATATATATATATATATATATATATATATATATATATATATATATATATCATAATCATAAATGCAAATAATTTAAACGAAACTAAATTTGGTGCCACTTCACATATCTACTTTAGTATGTGATCTACCTTCACGTTTTTACTCTAATATATAGTTCTCGCGTGTGACAGTGAGTCTGAATAATACCGACCATAACAAACTAATCTTAAATGAATAGGGCCAACCCTAACTTAACCTAACCTAACCTGACCCTTAAATAAATAGGTTTTTGCTGCCAAGATATGTTTTTTTTGTGAAAATATTAATGAAATAAAACTTAAAACATATCTTAGCAGCCAAAACCTATTTATTTAAGGGTCAGGTTAGGTTAGGTTAAGACCTTTGAAGTAATACACAGAAGTCCCAGAGAGTGAAGGTCGGGTGTGGGGTTTAGCCGGTAAAAATCCGGCACTACCCTGCATTTCGGACTGTAGGCTGTCTTTCAAAGATTCCCCACCTTCAGCGCAGCGAAAAAAAAAACACTTAATTTCTACCGACTGTCTTTACTTTATCTATGTACATGTACGTAATAACAATAGATGAAGTTTTGAGATCATGCAAAAATTCAAACTCAGAATCGATCACTGATCACTTTTTCATAATCTAGAAAATTGTGTCTGAGTGTGTGTTTGTGTGTTTCTGATTGTCTTTTTATTATTTTTATAATTTTATATATGTATGTACATATGTATATATAAAATTATTTTTATTTCAACTGGAAGTAGTACTTTTACCCTATAAGATCGAGGTGTTTTTATGTTTTTCTCGGAAGCTTTTTGGCGTATTGAACTGATATTTCATATCTAGAATTATAAACTTAATGCCAAGTTATATCTAAAATTTCGTGAACACCCGTTAACCGATAGTGGCAGTTTACCGGATTTTTCTTCCACTATTTTAATCGACCCTTTAAATATCTGTCCTCTTCACTATTTCAGGTATAATTCCTTGTATCAATGTGATGAAAATATAATAAAAAAATCATTAAATTTAATTAACCAGAAGTGGGATTTTTTCCTCTTCGAAAAGTCAAATATGTTGTGAACACGCGGTTTTTTTTACCACACCCCTGAACGTATTAAGCTGAAAATTTATATTTGTATTCTTTATGTACTAACATTCATAAGGTTTTGGTCAGAAAGCAATTTTATTAAATAACTAAAAGTTTTTTTGGACCGAATTCGTTACACATGCCGATTGAATCCATCTCATTCGTTGTTTTGTGTGAGAATGAGTGTCTGCAAATTAAAAATACGAGAAATAAAATCATTTTTGATTGAACAGATTCATTAAAATATTAATTTAAAACCTCTCTTGAAAACAAAAAACAAATACGAACTTTCGGAAAAATAAACGTTACACATCTGTTTTTGAGACAAAATAAAGTAAAGGAGACTTTTCTACCGATTTTCTAACGAAAGATGAACAATTTCTAAAAATTTAACCCAAGGCATACCACTTAAAAACCAAAATATACTTGTTTCGAAATAATAAAATCTTTTTTTTCAAAGCACGTAGCAGCGATTATTTTATTAGTTACTAAGCTACCCAAAAGTAACACAAGAAATAAACGTAGCATTCATAGACCCATAGTATCTCATTAATCATTAAATTCACACTATTCCTAAATTTAGGGGGGGCTAGTGCCCCCCCATGCCCCCCCAAATGACGTCCCTGAAAAAATTGCACGTGTACAATGCACGTGCAGATTAACAGTGAGAATACCATCGTTGACTTTCACTTAAAGTAAATCTTCTAACAATTCGGTTCCGTTAATTCTACCAAAGGAAGTCATAAACAAATTACCATTTCAGTTGTAAATAAAATGTGGTGGACCTTTCTAACAATTCGCTCCACAGGTCGATCAATTTCTAAGAATTTTACCCAAAGAATACCATTTAACAAAACAAAATATAACCTTTTTTTACCTAGCTTTATTGCAGCGATTCTATTTCTGGCCTAGTTTATGCTACTCAAAAGTAACATAACATAATAATCATTTTATTTCATTAAAATTTAAATTCTTATTGTTCTATAAATTCACACTATTCCAAAACTAAGGCATGGCAGCTGCCATGGCATGCCCCCCCCAAATGACGCCACTGTTCAACAACATTATGGGGCCGGCAGGAAAAAACACAAATTATAATAAACAGGTCGTTGCTACGATACAAATAAAAAAAATAGTCGAATACGATTCAAAGGTAGATCGCATGCTGAGGTAGAACGCATACTAAAGTGGCACCCTAAATTTGATAATTATCATCCTTGAATAATTCTGTTTCATAAAATTAATAGGGAAAAAGTAATAAAAAGGAGAGAGAAAAGAAAGAAAATAAAAAATAGGAAATAAATGTGAAAAAGGAAAACTTAACTTATTAATATTTAAATAAATGTTCATTAAAAAACATGTTTGCAACACTGGGCATGCTCATCGATTATAGTGCTAGCTTCAACTCAAGTGTCAGTTCTTGTTCTGCTGAACGGACAGCAGGCCGGTGGTCTCGGTCTTTGTCAGTATCATTCGCATAACCTCAAAATGTCAACAGACAACAGGTATTTACACTGCTTTTAATTCATCTGCACGCTACAATGCCAATTTGCAGTATTTTTGCAACATATCTCAAATGTATATTACAATATGTTTGAGAAGTTTTATATGAAAATATGAATGAAAAAATTATTGCCAAATCAATACAATGCTGGAATACTCTATGTACTGTATTCTTATGATATTTACATATAATGGTACCGTACTTTGATATTTATAATCGAACCGTATTTTGATATTTATAATCGAACCATTTTTTTTTTTTTTTTATAACACGACAAATGACGATTTTTTTTTTTGGTTAAGAGACGAGATATGACTTTTCTTATAGATCTATGCCCAGTGAACACGAATCTGGTAATAAAAAATGTTGATTGGCTCGAGATTCGGAGATACATGTATGTGTTTTATAAATCGCGCGATTTTTCTATATCTTGGTGTTGTTCGGTCGATGTCTCAAAATCTGTCAATTTCCTGTTCAAAATGAATATTGGAATCTATAGTCGGGTATTTTATCTTCCATTTGTAGTACTTTTCATTTTTCAAATCTCTCTAAGTAGTCATCCAGTTCAAATCAAAAGTCAAAAGTACGTATTTTCACTTGGGATTTTTTCCCACTGTTATTACTATTTTATATTGAGTATTTTCTATCGAAACATGTTTATTGAGATAGTGTTCTGACCACGCTATTTTTTCTTTTCGTTTAAAAGGGTTAATTGGAAGTGTGCTGAACTTTAAATCAGTAAAATTGCGAGCAAAAAGCTCGTACTAGTGCTTACTCTTATTTACACGAATCTGAATTGAATTAATAGGGATAATATATTAAATTATCTTTATATGAGAATTAAATAAAATTCCACTTAGAAAAATCATATTTCGACTATTCTTGTGGATTAATAACAAAAATTCTATTGATAACTGGCTTACCTCGATAAAATAAACAAAACTTTGTTATTAATCCACAAGAATAGTAGAAATATAATTTTTTAAGTGGAATTTTATTTAATTCTCATATTTATTTATTTATTTTTTATTTTATTTACACCAAGAAGGCCTAACAGGTAAACCCAATGCGCCTTCCTGGCCAAAGACATTTATATAAATGCAGGCTTCTCTGATAGATGCAGTTTCTAAGTCTCCAATTCAGTCTCAACGGTCTCAGAGGCAATCTTTCATCCGTTGCTCGGCTACTCACAATTGAGCGTCGCATGCCAGCCTTCCAATACCTTATCCATCACCTGCGCCAATTCCTGCACCACGGAAGGCTTCTCTGATAGATGCAGTTTCTAAGTCTCCAATTCAGTCTCAACGGTCTCAGAGGCAGTCTTTCATCCGTTGCTCGGGTATTGAAGATGAGCATCTAAAAGCTGTCTCCGATAAACGTTTTATTCATTTATTCTATCTGAAACGTGAGTCTACAGAAACTCAAATAAGGGATTATATATGTAGGAAGGTGGGACGAATTGATCAGAACTTCACAGTTCAATCACTATCAGCTAGGGGCAGTTATGCTTCATTCAAATTAGGAGTCTGCACAGCTGACTTTTATGTGGTTTTTGATCCTGCTTTTTGGCCGCGGGGAGTCGGGTTGCGTCGGTGGCTTTTTCGGAAGACAAAGGCCGCAATTTAATAAGACCCAAAAGGAACGGGCGCGCTTTTGTGAGTCCTTAAATGTTTACTACCAAAATGTAAGGGGACTTAATTCAAAGACCGACATTTGTTTATCTGCTGTTCTTGCTCAAGATCATGACTTAATTGCTTTTTCTGAAACTGTCTTAAATGGCGAACTTTTCGATGACGTTTTGGCTGGCAGGAAAGTCATGATCTTGGGTGATTTTGAACTATATTTATTTTATTTTATTCTAAACAGACCATTGTGGCATAACAGGAATTCCTAAAGCGCCACAATGGTCAAAAACATAACACAAAAAAAACAAAATAACAATTAAACACAAATCAATACACAACGAAAATAATACACCCATCAATTATACATAAAAAAAAATACATAAATAATTTGAATCCTAGGAGTTTGAATTTTGTTCCTAATGAATTAATTTTTATGTCAGAACTATTTAACCCATTTGAACCCAGAGCTCGCGTGAAAACACATGTCCCATGTGCCCAGGACTATTTTTTCGTTTATTTTCCAAAATCTTTGAGTTATTTCATGGGAAATATTTTTTATAGGATAGGGATGGATAATTAATTGATTTTTCAACATTTTTAATTTTTTTCAAGGTGGTGCCGTGAATGACCTTTGGGGCTAATGAAACATGTTTTTTAAAATAAAACAAAAATCACAATGGAGTCACATAATCAGTTATAATACTTTCTCACTGGTTATTTGTAATTTTATTGTTAAGAAATTTATAAAATTAATTTTAAAAATAACAAACACGCATCTCTTCGATAAAATGATATTTTCAAATCGCATAACATAACACACGTAGGTACATATATTGTGACATATACACATCGTCAACAAAAAAAAGGGTGCACCCTTTTAAAAGAAGAAATGCCATAAACGAGATTTTGGGTTCAAAAGTCGTAAAAACAAAATACATGAAGACAAAATAATTAATTATTATGATACGGTACAAAACATTTGTCATACAATGGAATTTCACAGTTATCACTAGCGGAAAACGTTTTATTTTTACAGTGTCCACAATTTCTCCTTTTCTGTTTGACCAATATCAAATGTCTTCCAACTTCCTTTTGATTTTGATTAACTTTGCCGGGTCTGAATGGGACCAATTGTTTTCGTTTTTGACCACAACACTTGCACAACGTCTCTGTTACCTGTCTGATAAATCCTAATTTATCAAATTTACAACCAAAACTTTTGCTTAGAATCCAAGCGTTATTCACAGCTACATCGATGTTCCAAAACAGAATAGGCATGTACCATTTTTTCTCTCTAATACTTATATTATAGTTAGAAATATGGTTATCCATTTGATCAACCCCACCCATATATTTATTATACATATTTATACTAAATGGTTGATTGATTTCCACCCTACTTTTTTCTTTAACCGAATATCAGTTTCCAGGGGTGGTAATATGTATGTATGTGGAATCCGGAAGTTGAGACGTCCCGATTATCAATTTCTTCCCGTATCTCTGCAGTAGTAAAATTGCATTCTCTGGAAAAAAATATGTGTCATTATCCCAAGGAGTCATATACGACTCCGTCGACTTTCGATTTTTTTTTTTCAGGAATATGAGATATATAAACGCAATTTCTCTTATGCATATTATACAATAAGTCCTACTGTATTAGAAACATAAAGATAAATAAAAAATATGTAAAAATAAAAAACTTACGTATGTTTTCTCTTCGACATATCTGCAAGTCGAAAAGCGCTCGATGTTATTCCCTCAAAACTCCAAAAGGAACTGATTTCATTTCGTGTGACATTCTTACAATTCATCACCAACATCTAACCAAGCGTAACGAAAGGTTTTACGGCCGGCCTGAGTGATCCCTTTATTTTACGACGCAAAATTGTAAAATGCCGTGAATGACCGCGCTGGCATACATCGTGTAAGTTCATAACTGACCGCGTGGGTTCAAATGGGTTAATATGAGTCAATTGAACTCAATAATTAATTGTAATGATTTATGTATTTATGATTATATGCATGTATAATGTTTGTATGTATATGGATGTATGTATATGTGAATATATATATGTGTAGGTGTGTATGTATGTATATGTATATATGTGTATTTTTATATTTATGTATGTATGTATGTGTATTTGTGTATACGTGGAAGTATTTGTGTATATATGGATGGTGTACATATATGTTTATATAATTGTCTTTGGCCAGGAAGGCGCATTGGGTTTACCTGTTAGGCCTTCTTGGTGTAAAATTAAATAAAATATAAACATATATGTACACCATCCATATATACACAAATACTTACACGTATACACAAATACACATACATACATACATAAATATAAAAATACACATATATACATATACATACATACACACCTACACATATACATATATACATACACATACAATACATACATCCAGATACATACAAACATTATACATGCATATACACATAAACACATAAATACACATAAATAAAGATAAATTACTCATATATATAAAAATAAAAAATAGCATACATATATAAATAAAGATAAAACCAACATACATACACATTATGCTAAATAATAAAATTAGAAAATGAAAACAACATGTGTAAATATGTGTGTAGCTAGAAATCGTTTAAAATATGCTGCCTGACAGAACTGTATGATGCAGTAAAAACATCGAATGGCTCTTGAAAGCGGTGAGTCATCAAGCACATTAGTTCAGGCCCGAATAGGCAGGAATAGAGTTCTGGAGCGAGATTCTCTCAGTTTCTCAGGTATAAAGATAATTTAATATATTATCCCTATTAATTCAATTCAGATTCGTGTAAATACGAGTAAACACTGGTACGAGCTATTTGCTCGCAATTTCACTGATTTAAAGTTCAGCACACTTCCAATTAACCCTTTTAAACGAAAAGAAAAAATAGTGTGGTCAGAACACTATCTCAATAAACATGTTTCAATAGAAAATACTCAATATAAAATAGTAATAACAGTGGGAAAAAATCCCAAGTGAAAATACGTACTTTTGACTTTTGATTTGAACTGGATGACTACTTAGAGAGATTTGAAAGCTGAAAAGTACTACAAATGGAAGATAAAATACCCGACTATAGATTCCAATATTCATTTTGAACAGGAAATTGACAGATTTTGAGACATCGACCGAACAACACCAAGATTTAGAAAAATCGTGCGATTAAAAAACACATATATCTCTGAATCTCGAGCCAATCAAAATTTTTTATTACCAGATTCGTGTTTACTGGGCATAGATCTATAAGAAAATTCATATCTCGTCTGTGAACCATTTTTCGTGTCGAACAGTGTAATCGAACCGTATGTTGATATTTCAAAATACGAACACGGTTCGATTTTAAAATCGAACCGTGTTCGTATTTTGAAATATTTACATTAATAAAATTTTAATATAAAATGTGCAAGTTGTTGATATTATTAAACTATTTATGGAATACGTATATCTATATTTTATATTAATGGAAATTTATATTTTTTAGACGGTAAAAGTAATTGACAAAGTCGTGCTATGGACAGAAAAACTTACAGTAATATTATTAAAGACCTTGCATTGAATTATATTGTAATAATATTATATAGTTAATAAGAAATAATTAAAAACGTAAAATTTTACGTCCTTGATTACGAATTGATAAATATGATTCAAATTTATATTTACGTGCGTATATTTTTAATATCTACATGAATTTATGTACAGGATTGCATACAAATTTACTTTTATTTATTTAATGGCTTTTAAAACTGAAAATTTATGATAGTTTCATGCATAATTTTAGCCTTAAAGAGCACAGGTCAAATTTTTAAAGTGTGCAATTCATCCAAAGATAACACAAAAAGTATGTGCCAGCATATTTTCTGTTACATTTTATCATTTCACATGTGATAATCGAGTGTCTAACTATGTTGAACTAAATGATAAGTGTTATCTTTCGATTTTTCTAGTTCTCACATTTAGAGAATTGAAATGATTATGTAATGTCACTATTAATTGAATTAATTTTTATATTTCAGTGAAGTTTATGATGTGATTGTAATCGGTCTTGGACCGGCTGGTATAGCGGCTTTCACCAAGCTTTATAAAAATGGGTTGAAAGTTTTGCCGTTGGAGGCCGGCAATCGGATGGGCGGACGAGTAAACAGCGTGCCGTTCGGAGACGCTATTATAGATCTCGGAGCTGAATGGTTATTATAAATCATTATTTATCTTGATATGCATTTATTTACTGTACATTATTGTCTCGTTTTGAATTTCCAGGTGTCACGGTGAAGAAAATAATGTCGTTTTCGAAATGGTCAAAGATTATAACCATGTAGAATCTTCCGGAATGGCCGGATTGAACGATGTTACGTTCGTTGATTCTGCTGGGAGTTTATTATCTAAGGAAATGTCGGAAAAGATGAGCTTATTGTGTTGTGATATAACGTACGATGGACGGGAAAGAGTAGCCACCAATTCCGAATCACTCGGTGATAACTTTATAGCAGTGTGAGTATTTTTAAAAAGGACAATATATTTTTGTTACATATACGACTTATTAAATACATATATAGTAAAATTTTTTTATATTACTTTTATTGAATTCATTAAAATATGCATTGTAAGGAGTTAAAAAAAATTAGATCATTTGATTCGGTCTCCGTGACGAGCCCGAATGTGAAACGCCGGAAAATGCAAATATCGGAAGGCAAAGATCGAAAATCGAATGATCTTAAGTCGAAAGATCAAAAAAAAAGGGTGCATGGTAAACGGTAGATACTCACTTAATTTGCGCGAGCAGGATACAATAGGAACAAGAGGAACAGGCTTTTCCTCCCAGAATATGGGAGGAAAAGCCTGTTCCTCTTGTTCCTGTTGTATCCTGCTCGCGCAAATTAAGTGAGTATGTACGTGAGTATGTACCGTTTACCATGCACCCTTTTTATTTGATCATTCGACTTAAGATCTTTCGATTTTCGATCTTTGCCTTCCGATATTTGCGTTTTCCGGCGTTTCACATTCGGGCCCGTGAGGTAGACCCCATTTGATTATAGCTGTTGTACATAAAATACTGTTCAAAGGCATTTACAGTATTTACAGTAGTGATTGGTTATGTGATAATAAACTGAAAGTGAACTTAAGTAAGACTAAGATGATGTGGATGAATAATAAAAGTGTTATGAGTGATGGGATTATGGATGGGAAAGTGGTAGAAGTAGTACATACATAGATAACATTAAGTACTTAGGCATTTACTTGGATTCTAAATTAAGTTTTAAGGTGCACGCAGAATATATTATTAAAAAAATGGCCAAAAATGTTGGTGTACTCTGTAGGCTAAGAAATATATTAAGTATAAAAAGTAAAATATTAATATGCAATTGTATTGTAAGGCCTCATATAGCATATATTGTATGTTATATTGACAAACTGCAGAAAGTGCAGAATAGAGCAATGCGTGCAATTTTGAATGTGAGGAAACGTAAGAATATTAGAAGTATGTTAGATGAATTGAAATGGTTGGATATTAGAAACAGTCTTAAATTAAGCACTTTTATATAAGCTAGACAAGAATCTATTAGCCAAATATTTTAATAATTACATACATAGTTAGGAATAGAGATTTACATAATTATAAAACTAGAAATAGGAATAAATTAATTATAGGCAGAGTAAAAAAAGCAAGAACTGCAAGAGGTGTCTTTCACAGAGGTGTTCAAATCTATAATGCCCTTCCTGAGAACATTAGAAGTGCTAATAACATTGGTGCTTTCTTGAAGGGTGTTTGTGGAAGATGATGTAATTATATAGGTTAATAAATGCAATGTTTGACATTATAATTTTATGTTATAGTTACTAATTATAGTTTTTTTTTTTTTGTTAATTATATTATGTTACTTTGTAGTTACAATTATAGTCGTTACTTTTGTTATATATTCATTAGCAATTTGCTATTTTAAATAAATGAATTTAAGTCACGTTTTTAAAGTCAATGAATGTGAAATTTCAGATACAACGACCTGTTGAATACTGAAAATTATATCGGCGTGCCAAGATCTATCATGGATCAGACCCTGGAATGGTTTCACAAATTTGAAAATTCGCTCGAAGCATCTGATACCTGGTTCGACACGGCAGGTAGTACTTACTCGGAGTATTGGGAGTGTGAGGGCGATCATCTACTTCATTGGAAAGGGAAGGGATATAAAACTGTCCTCGATGTTATGCTGGTAAAATTACAACACTTACTTTTGCTCGTGTATGGGCTGCGGCAAAAAATCTTCCACATTTGAAAGAGGGACAAAAAAGACATGGATCGATTGCTATTCAATATTTTCTTGCTCCAATTATAGTTTTTCATCAATGTTTGTAGACTTCAACTTTCCAATTTGCCCAAAGGAAGTAATCTCAACGAGCATGTATAGGCGTAGAGCACGTAGAGATAGTGTTGTATAGAAAAATTTCTTAAAACTTAATTGATCTTATCATTGTTTGAACATTGGATCCATCCTATTGAAAGGACACATCTGAATTTTAAATTTTGATCATTTTCAGTCCTGGAAAGTTCAATGTCATATCTACATATGTATCAATCGTATCAATCGGAATCTTTGCTTCCCTTATCAAAAAAGTACTAGCAACAAACAACGTACAAAGTCTGCAACAGCTTACTCAATAATGATATCAACTATATAGAGATCTTTCTAAAGCTGTAAATTGCGATTTTTAAATGCTTTTTATTATTACGAAATTATGTTCACAATACATCTTATATCTATTTTAATAGCTACTGATCTACTGATCATTTTCTATTTTACAATTTAATTTAATTTGGTTAGTAATCATAGTATTATATTATTCAAATGTTAATCTACAGCGTAATAGGAAAAAGAGCTCAAAAACCTATTTACAATCCTTATAAATGCTCATAATACATCTAATACATAATACTCTAAAGCAGATTAAATTGTGATAGATACGTCATAGATTATTGAAATTATACTTTTGAACTTGTGACGGTGCTTCTTGGAACATTTTTAAATACAGTAGAACCTCGATTATCCGGACTAGTTGGGGATCAAGGTGGTCCAGATAATGAAAACTTCGGATAATCGAAAAATTCACAATCGACAGGGAAAGACGTGTACATTCGGTAGGAATAATTTTTATTTGTTTACATTTACATATGTAATAACATGAAGATCAATATTAAATTATTCTTTATTAAGAAATTCAATTATGGATTTTTTTTTAAAGTTAGCTGTTCTTTTTGAAGCTGCCAAATCGTGAATACTTTTCATACAATAATGGACCAGATATTGGCTGTCCAGACGATCGTCTTTGTATGAAACATATTAAAATACACTCTTCGACTTCTTCATTTCCTGATTTTTTCATAATCTTACGCTCCGATCTTCCATCTTCCAACATTAAAGAATCAGTAAACTTCATTATTTTTTTA
This sequence comes from Arctopsyche grandis, assembly GCF_051622035.1. Classification (NCBI taxonomy): domain Eukaryota; kingdom Metazoa; phylum Arthropoda; class Insecta; order Trichoptera; family Hydropsychidae; genus Arctopsyche; species Arctopsyche grandis. Next base: position 30,572,889 of record NC_135356.1, on the reverse strand, counting down.
ATTTGTTTTCTTATATCCGTGATCGTGTAAGTTCCAACACCAAATTTATTTGACAAAAAACATCCTAAGACATCGCTTTTTAAAGCATTGATTATATCTAATTTATCTTTTAATGATAATACAACACGTTTTCCATATTGGTAATATTAAAAATAAATATTTAAATCGCGATCAAATTTTCATGAAACAAACGTCCTTTGAGTATTGAATTTTGAAGACAACTAACTCATTTCTCTTTCTTATTTTAGAAATTTTATGTTATGCATTTTAAAGCAGCAAAATTATAAAATTTGTATGTTTTTTTAACAATCTGGATAATCGAGGTTCTAATGTATGTAGATTTGCACGCTGTTAATGGCAAGCGTGAACAGGATAGTCCTTTGAAATGTAGTGTTACCTGGAGGATGTTAAAGATCTCATGGAAGGAGCATGTGAGGAATGAAACGGTCCTCCAGCTTCTTCATAAAAAGAGAGAGCTTCCTGACACTGTAAAGAGCCGTAAGATGGAATATTTTGGCCATATTATTCGCGGCCCCGAATATCGCCTTCCACAAACAATCATAGAGGAGAAAATAGAAGGCAAACTGTGGCTTGGTAGAAAGAAGCTTTCTAGGCTCTGGAACATCAGGTCATGGATGGGTCTTGGACTGTATCGATTTGCGATGTGGCTAGGGTTTCTGAAAACCCGGGTTTTCAAAACCCGTCGGGTCCGGGTCCTATATTTTAGATACCCGACGAGTCCGGGTCCAAAATAAAATGTTTTAAAAACATTTGATATATAGTCAGTATAGTGCTATCCGATTTTTAAATGTGACGTCTTGATCTGTTTACTATTATTTCTAATGAATTGGTATATTTTGTTTTATATAATTGTTAATTACTTAATTTGAGATTAATTTTGTGAGTTGAATTTATTATTTGCGATTTACAATCAATCGATGTTTTGTTATTGATTGTACTTCTTATTGATTTATTGAATTTATTTTATTATATATTACTTATAATTTATTGTTAATTTGTGACTCGTTTTGAATCTTATTGATTTATTTTCAGCTTATGAATTGTTTTCACTGATTTTTTTTCATTTTAGATTATTTTTTATTTATCACAGTCGTTGTGACGCCTTAAAGAAACTCGCCATTTCACACTGGTTATTGTTGTTGTTGTAAAAAATAACAATTATAATAAAATTTCAATTTTTTAATTTTTAATAAGAGTTTCATAAAATATAAAAATAATTACAAAAAACATTAAATAACTATTTTATTTTTTAACACTAGTTCTTATAGAGTAATATTTAAGGAATACTAACGCATTGAGGGATTTATCCCCCAATGCTGATCTAATTTTAGTGCAAAAATTTGCTGACACCGAGAATGTCCTTTCGGTGTCTGTTGAAGTAGGTTTTATTGTGCAAAGAGCATCATGGAGCCTTTCCAGATTAATTGTTCGCTTTTTCGTATTTTTAAAAAGTACAAACTCTTGTTTTAAATTTCCGAACAGTTCAAATTCACCACTCTCTGGTTTTTCGGCATTGTATTTCGGAAGACGGACGTGCATCCATATATGCCCCATTGAATTTTATTATTCTTAGCGGTATTCTGAGAAGAAATTATTTGCGTACCAACATAACGTTTTACATATGTATTTATGTACTTTAAAAAGCACGAAAATTTAAAGTTCGAATATTTCGAATTGCTTATTCCATTTCTGTTTGTCGCCTATATTTTGTTAAAAAATTAAATTTTATAACGCATTTTGATTTAAAAAAAAACTATTTCTTGTTACCCGGATCCGATGGTTTTTAGTCCCGGGTCTCGGGTCCGGGTTTTAGGTCCATTACCTGACGGGTTCGGGTCTGGGTCGGGTCGAGTACAGAAACCCTAGATGTGGCTGTATCGATTCAGTGGAGAGAGATGCAATATGAGTTATGTTATATAAACAAACTGAACATGCGTACTAGGAGGTTTGCATCGATTTTCTACTGTGCTAAATTTGTGCTATTAGTAGATTCCCAGGGCTCAGTTCAAAAAATAGCAAAATCAATACTGAAAACGGAACCTTTGTGTATCACAACAGCTTCAGGCACTAGTTACGATTATACGCAATTGATTTCTAAAAGATTTACATCAGCCGGTTATAATCATTGCTTATTGTTTCTTTGTTTGAAATGAAATATCCGGAATATATTTATTTATTTATTTATTTTAAACAGACCATTGTGGCATAACAGGAATTCCTAAAGCGCCACAATGGTCAAAAAATATAACACAAATATGTACATATATGTATGTATGTATGTATGTTGGGTGAAATTGGTTCTAGTATTTGAACTATGAATAGTTATAAATCATTTGGAAAGCTCATTGAGCAAGTTACATTCAAAATTATTATATAAAAGTGGACTAAATCAGTATGATGAGATGTAAAATTATTGAAATTTGTGTTTTTCTCTCCGGAATGTGATTCAAATTTGATCTTTTTATATTGCTTCAATACATTAAAGTTTCTTAAATTGTATTATGTGTGAAGTAAACTAGTTTATTATTTATGTAAGTAGTGATTGTACAATAATACAGGTTTTTCATTCCAAATTGACCCTTTTTCATTTCAAATTCAACAAAAAAAAAGGTTTAATTTGAAATGAAAAAGGGTCAATTTGGAATTAAAAACCTATATGAATAAAAAAACGAAGTGCATTTATGGTTGCGGAGGAATGCTGCAGTTATTGACCATTTATTCTAGAGATGATAAATAGGAATACTGTAACATTGTAGATAGCTTTATGTACTTTAAATGGTGCTCCTGTTTATAATAATGTATATTATTATGCTACCAATTCCTGTATGGTATTTTACCTGTGATGCATTTTTTTGTATAGTTTGTGTTTGTGGTAAAAAAAACCATCTTGAAATAGTGACTTCAATTAATATACATATTATTCATCAAAAATAATACAGATGTGATGTTTTCCTGTTAAAATTAGGTATCACTGTAAGAATAAAAATGTATTATTTAAGAAATTATCATTAAAGTGAGATAAAGCTATTGCAAACACTCCACTGTTGTTGTTTTATAACGTGAAACGAAAGTAAATAAAAAATATTTAGTAAATAAAAAATTGTTTCGGCTTGCCCATGATAGGTAGGAATTCGCACAGGCTATAAACCATGTCTGCTGATGGTAGTCGCCTACGTTCGAATACGGATTCGCCATTAGAAAAAGAGATTTGTAAAAAATCCATCATATAATTTTTGAACCAAATGAGAAAAAAACAGCGGAAACCCATGTCCATTCAAACTATATTAGGATGTGGAGTCAAAATTTCCCGACTCCGACTCCAACTTGACGGTTTTTAATAAGATCGACTTTTCTTCACAACGTATAAAATTGTTGGTAATAAAAATAATAACGATTTTTAGAATATAAAAAATTAAAGGAATTAAAAAATAGCTCAATTTATTGAAATATTGGTAATGAAATAGGTATAAATAAAAATTTACTATAATCCATTCATAATGTATGTGTATGAATTTCATACACAATTACATTTTAAATTAAATTCATGATTTATACAAAGAAATTATTAAATTACAATTTATGAGTGGAAGAAAATAATAAAATGGAACCATAGTTGATTGATTTTTTATATACCTCCGTTACGTTTCACATGGCTTTCGTGTTAGTGGTCATTTTTATCTCTTATCTGATCGTTTTCATACTTTGCCATATTGTTACAACTCCACTTGAAATGCTACGACTCTGACTCTGACTCCACAGCCGTGAATTATACATAAAATAGATTTTTGTTAACCTTCAAAATGTGGGATGCATTTATGCCGCACATTTACACACACATATATATATATATATATATATATATATATATATATATATATATATATATATATATATATATATATATATATATATATATATATATATATATATATATATATATATATATATATATATATATATATATATATATATATATATATATATATATATATATATATATATATAAATGTATTCATAAAATGAAACAGTGCTGGCCATAGTATAAAAAATTGAAAAATTTAATTATAACAGAATATGTATGTATATATGTACATACATAAACTATGATTATAAGATAATATAAACCCACTAATATACATATATAATGGTCAGCACTATTTTAGAATGATTTTATAAACTATTTTTATTTTTAGAAAACAGTACCCGATTCTGGTCTAGCATTGATTAAAAATCATCTCAATAAAGAGGTTACTAAAATTGAATATCAAGATCACAATGAGAGTGACGTTGTTGTGAAAGTCAAGTGCAAAGATGGAAGCGAATATTTAACCAAACATGTCATTGTGACCGTATCTTTGGGAGTCTTGAAGGAAAGGTATGTAAATTTCAATTAATACGATTACGAGGCTTACAACTCAGTGCAACGGTATCTACCATATCTTGCTTATCGTCTTTATTTATTTTTCAGGTATACTACTATGTTCACGCCTCCGTTGCCATCGGAGAAGATAAATTCAATCAGGCATCTAGCTATTGGGACTGTCAATAAAATATTTTTACACTTCGACAAACGTTGGTGGCCGAAAAACATGAAATGGACGGGTTTCCTATGGCGAGAAGAAGATAAAAGTAAAATGTCCACCGACGACCAATGGCTTTGTGATATATTCGGATTCAACAGCAACGACGGTCAACCGAACGTTCTGTGCCTGTGGATTACTGGGGCTACCTCTAGATCCATGGAAACGTTGCCCATCGAGGAAGTGTTGAAGGGCTGTTGCAAAATATTGAACTTATTTTTGGGAAAAGAATTTGAAATACCCACTCCGGTCAATATAATCAGGTATGACATATTATTAAAGGCGAAGGACTTTGATTAATATCATAATAAATATCACTCTGTACTGATTCAGGTCTATGTGGTATTCGAATCCACTGTTTCGTGGGTCTTACACTTTTCGGAGTATGGATACTGAAAAGTATGATGCTTCTTCTGCTACTCTGGCTGCTCCTGTATTGAGCCAAAACGGCACACCGATAGTATGCTTTGCCGGAGAGTCGACTTCCACTCACTATTATTCAACAGTTCACGGTGCGATCGAATCAGGCTTCCGAGAATCGCAGATGATCATCGAACATATCAAAGCAAAGTAAACATGTGTTATGCTATTTATTGTTAAATAACTGCTCCTTAGTGTCTGTGTATCTCCAAAATACACAAACCAGCACAAAATCTAGTGTTCGGATACCGAGTAAAAATGTATGTCCTTATGCCGTTGTTTTGTTTTAGGAATGAAGTGCCAATTCATTTAAATTACACGGGAAAAATGATATCTAAGAAAGTGGTGATAGTCGGGGGTGGTGTTGCAGGGCTGGCAGCCGCCAAGACTTTCATTGACCGAGGGTTTACCGATATGGTTCTAGTTGAGGCATCAGAACGGTTGGGAGGTCGAATTCACTCAATACGAATAAGTGACGATGAGTACATTGAAATGGGAGCTCAGTGGATACACGGAGACAGCAACAAATTCACCCAATTTGCCAAAGAACACAATCTCATAACCAATTTACATTCCAACGAAGGCGAAGGTCGATTCCTAAGAGACGACGGCTACGAGTACTCGCCCGATATGGTGAAGAGGATCAGTGGTGTGGTTGCAAACATTTTGGAAGAGTGCGAGTCTTTCTATGCGAGTGATAAAGAATGCGACTTTTCCCTCGGTGAATATTTGAGGTTAGAATTCGAAAAGTACACGGAGAAGAACGTCGAAGCGAGCGAAGTCGGATTGTGGAATGAAATTTTGAATTGGCACATTAGGTTCCAATGTGTTGATAATGCTTGTACATCTATTGACAACTTGTCGGCCAAACTGTGGGGAATTTACGACTTTGATGGAGGCAATTCGCAGAGTCACACCAGTTTCAAGCGTGGGTTTTCATCCGTCATTGACAAAATGGTTGAAGGTATTCCGCAAAGGGCGCTCGTACTGTCGACTACTGTCAAAGAGGTCAAATGGAACAACAACGGCAAGGTGAATGTATACTGTTTGAACGGTGAGGCGTATGAAGCCGACCATGTAATCATCTCCGTGCCTCTCGGGGTGCTGAAGAAAAATCACAAGAAAATGTTTCATCCAAAGCTTCCTCAAAATCATACAACAGCCATTGAAAGCATCGGATTCGGACCTATAGGAAAGGTTTTTCTGGAATTTGCAACGTCCTGGTGGGGTGATTGTAAAGGTTTCCAGTTGACGTGGGCTCAATTGGAATTGGACAAGTTGAAGACGACGTTTAAAAAGGTCTGAATGTACAAAGTGAAACGTTTAGACGAACAGCATCTTCACAATGAATATTGTGATTGTCTAATTGTTTCCGTTGTACCGTGTATTTTATTTTTAAATTATTATATTTGATACTCATCGGTTGTATGGTAAGGTGACTATTTATTCCAAATTCAAAACCAGGACCTTTATGAAAAACTAGTGTTGTACCCGATGACATATCATTGCATGGGTGTTGGCATTAAATAAAAACAATATTAATAACATCATATGTCAACACCCATGCGATGATATGTCATCGGGTACAACACTAGTACTAAAATAATTTGGGAAATGCGTTTTCGATTTCTATCGATATTGTTCGTTGTAACGTCAATCACTGGTCGTGTACTGTCACTTTACTAAAACTGTCTGCAACATCTAGAGCAGTGCTACTCTAACATTTTCAGTTGGCGGACCAGCATATATTTTTTAGTAATTCTCACGGACCACCATCATATTTTTAAATTGTCATATTAAGCTCCTCTCCTCCTTCGTGAATAGCAATCTTTTAAAAACACGTATCTTCCATGATTTTAGTCTTCGTTTCAACCTATCCGTATTGTCTGCTATTGCAAAACAAGATGACATTCTTCCTTGCATGGAAAAATTTCATTCAAAATCCAAAAAAATATCTGTCAAATAAACTAGCTTGCCTTCTTCTTCTTCTTGTTAATGCCTTGTCCGCATCCGGACGTTGGCGACCACCTCGTCGATTATTTGAATATATCCACATCGGTCTTCAGCGGCTCGGAACAGATCTTCGGCGCTCATATCGGTCCACATGCGCATGTTTCGAAGCCAAGATAACTTTTTCCTGCCAATCGATTTTTTTCCTTCTATTTTCCCCATGGTTATCAAACGGAAAAATTCGTATTTTGGACCCCGTATCATGTGTCCGAGGTACTCCATCTTTCTCCGCTTGATGAGAGAAACAAGTTCCCTGCCTCTCCCCATCATGCCGAGGACAGCTTCGTTTGATATCTTTTTGGTCCACGGAATCTTCAGCATACGCCTATAGACCCACATCTCAAAAGCTTCAATGCGGCTGATCATCTTGGTTTTCAGAGTGCACGTCTCACATCCGTGTAGTAATACTGTCCAGACGTAGCTCTTCGCGAATCTCAACCGCGTATGAAGATTGAGATGCTTGTTTGTAAGCGCCGCCTTCATTTTTACAAATGCTGTTCTAGCCATCTCTATGCGGATTCTTAGATCTTCATCTGGGTCCATCTCTTCATTCAGCCAGGTACCCAGGTATTTGAATCTTTTTACTCTTTCTATCACCTCTCCATCCAAGGTTAGATTCCCGGTGTCTGTTTGCATTCTATCTACTATCATAAATTTTGTCTTCTTTAGATTTATGCGCAGACCTATTCGATTGCTTTCTTGATGTACACGGTCTAGAGATCTTTGCAGGTCTGCTAAATTTTCAGCGACTAGTACCGTGTCATCAGCATATCTTATATTGGTGATCGTCTCGCCGCCCACCTTGATGCCCTCCGCTTCTTGGAGAGCATCGTGGAAGATGGATTCGGTGTAGGTGTTAAAAAGAGTAGGTGATAGGATGCATCCTTGCCTGACGCCCCGTTCTATAGGAATCTCATCAGTGAATTGATTATCGACACTTACTACTGCAGTCTGATTCCAATAAATATTTCCATATAGGTAGCTTGCCTACCCAGTTTATATTTTGAAATATGTAGTTCTGACATAAGTTGTTGGTTTTGTTGTAGACATTTTGCGATCTCATCCCTGAGCTGAAATACTCTCTTCAGCATTTTACCCATTGACAACCAACATATGGCAGCATGTGATAATAATTGTTCATAATCAGCATAATATCTTGATCATAATAATTGTTGGAATAGTACCCCAAATAATCTCAAGTTTGCAGGGCTTGTCTTTATATAATTTATATAATGGATGAGATGATTTTGACGTCTTTGTCCGCGGACCGGCTACCGCCAGTGCACGGACCAGTACTGGGCCGCGGACCAGAGTTTGAGTAGCACTGATCTAGAGGCCATTCATGTAACTGTCGTGTATTTGTATGCGTTAGTGTGTGTGTATAGTACCTTATATGTCTAATTACATGATGCTAATTATGATGTTTCAGAGTGTCGATTGGGTTAAGTATTTATCAGGCTTCGACGTGTTGACGGTAGGACCTCGGCATACTTTGCTCGGCTGGATTTCATCGGAAGGAAATGAAATTCTGCGAGAAATTCCTGACGCTATGGTGTCGGAACAATGTCACGAACTCTTGAAACGGTTCACCGGAATCAAAAATCTTCCGAAACCAATCAATGTCTATCGGTAATACTTGAATGCAAATCACGATTTTTTTTCTACATATGTGCGAGCTATCATTTGAACTGTTTTTGCCGTTTAATATTAATAGGCGTTTAAAAAGATTTCAGAAAGCAGATCGAAAAGTTATTTGTTATATATTTCGAGGCTTATTTGATCTAAAATACTAATTCAAAAGACGTGCTCAGTTTTAAATTGTCTTTGCATTTGCGAATATGGATTCAGTTACATTTGAAGTCTTTGAAAAACATTTAATTGTTATTTAAATGGAATTGAGGAAATCTTGATTGAAACCTTTGAGGCAATCACAAATGTCTATAGAGACAAAACTCCAAAAGAAAACTGCACTTTATAAATGGATAAATTGTTCTAATGAAGAAAATATCCATGTTGTGGAAGCTATATATATATTTTGGCGTATTTGCCTACATTAGATGTTATTATGTAATTGCATCATCAAACTCATTAGTTCTTTTCCATCTATTTACTGCTGGATGAAATCCTGTCTAATCTTTTTCCATTCATATGAAACCTTTGTCCGTTGTGTTCCACACTTTTTTCTCATTGTCGTGGATACCTCTCCAGTGATTCCCTCATATCTAAAATTGACTACATATGCGTAGATACCAAACAGATCCTTTCCTTTTACTTGTTATTTGACAAAGTAGCTACCTATATTTTTCCTCTTTCCGCTATATCCACAATTTGGTCATATTACTCAATCACATCTACATGTTTCAATCTCTTTTTGTATAAACATTATATGCTTTTGCGAATATTATTATTTTATATGTAGAAATTTCGCATCCTTGTGTCACTATTGGTATTGATGAAAAGTTTTCATCAATAGCAATAACGACACGAGTCAATTTATTACTTTATGACTATTATTTAAATCATATGTGGCGATTAGTTCTATTAATACTTTGCAATGCGTTTTTAGCAAATATATTATAATATATAATATTACTGATTTTATGAAAATGTACAAAAAATGCTTAGTTTATGAACGATGTAAGCCCGTTGTTTTTTTTTAATGATTACCAAAAATATCTACCCAGGAATTATAATGCTTATTTTATGAACTGAGCATTGTGGCGTTTCCTGTATATATTTTTTTTATCTAAACCAAATGACCTTTTATTACGATATAAAAATGATTTTTTAACCATTTAAGAGAACGGTGAAAGCCTGTTACTTCTTTTTCATGAATAGATCGGTGTATAGTATTCTTATAAACAAATTTTGACATTTCGACAAATGAATGTCAAATTTAGGTTTAGATTAACCATTTGAGTGCTGACGTCTTTTCTGTTGAAAGCCTGACAAGCTGAAAATTTCGCCAACATCTCCAACTAGAATTATTTATAAATCCAATAGAAAGCAGGTATAAAAATTGTAGCCAATCCAAACAAACCCTAGATAAGTACCGCCGAGTATTTCGAGTTTTTTAAAGGTGTGTTTAGACTCTTTAATATATCTTGCAACAATATAAAATAAACAAGAGAAGTCTATTAATTTGTGTATTTTTCCAAAACTAGTTCCATCTTCTTCATTATTGTTAAAATGTAATGCTCACAATCTAAAATACTCGGCACCGGAATTTCTGAATTTATAACCATAGCAGAATTTCCCGATGGAGATCCCTAACTCCTGAGTGTTTTTGGTTGTGTCTTGACATTTAGATTGTGAGCATTACATTTTAACAACAATGAAGAAGATGGAACTAGTTTTGGAAAAATACATTCATTAACAGACTTTTTTTGTTTATTTTATATTGTTGAAAGATATATTAGAGAGTCTAAACACAACTTTACAAAACTCAAAATCCTCGGCGGTAGTTATATAGGGTTTGTTTGGATCAGCTACAATTTTTATACCTGCTTTCTATTGGATTTCTAAATAATTCTAATTGGAAATGTTGGCGAAATTTTCAACGTGCCGGGCTTTCAACAGAAAACGACGTCAGCACTCAAAGGGTTAATCCAAACCTAAATTTGACATTCATTTGTTGAAATGTCAAAGTTTGTTTTATAAGAATACTATACACCGATTTATTCATGAAAAATAAATAACAGGCTTTCAACATTCATGAACCGAGCATTTTTTTGACATTTTCATGATGTGAGCAATTTCATAAATATGATGCGACAAGTATTATATATGTATATATATATATATATATCCTCCTTGTTTGATTTGATTTTCTTTTAATACAAAAACATTCAATGTTTCAGATCTACGTGGGTTATTAATCCTAACATCAACGGCGGTTTCAGTAACTTGAGCCGCGAGTGCGACAAAACCAAAACTGGACCGAAGACTTTATCCGAGCCGATTGTCAGCAGCACTGGAAAGCCAGAATTGCTATTCGCCGGCGAAGCTTGTCATCCTACATTCTTTTCGACCGTCCATGGTGCATTTGAAACAGGCATCCAGCAAGCGGAGACAGTCTGCCAATTTATCGAATCTAACGGGCACAACTGGTCGAAACTCTAGTACATATAATTTTATGTATTTTTTTATTAAGATTTACATATAATTAGGGTGACCATGTTTTCCAGGACTCAATACGGATTGCTCCCCAAAAAAATTGTGTTGCACGTCCAAAGATTTTATAATTTTTCCCTCGAATACCCATTAATATTGTCAAGAAATTTTTTTTGGAATGTAGAATTCTTCTATAGAAAAAAAAAATACAAACAATAAAAATAAAGTAAAAATCAATGCCATATGACTGATTTTTTTTCTTAAACGTGTAATATTAACAAATAAAATGTCTACAAATTTTCCCAAAAGCAAATATTCAGCAGTTAGGAATTTCCATCGGGTAATTCTGCCATGGTTATAAATTCAGAAATTCCGATGTAGACCAGTCTTTATAAACGTTGACAAATTAATGACACGGATTACACGAACCATTTTCAATGCTACCTGGAAAAGCTTAGCGGGTAGTATTCTTGTTTACTTTGTACATGCTTAAAATACAACGCCTATCGGCGTTTTTTAGGCCTATGGAATTGTTGGCAAAACGCCGATCGGCATTGGTCAGCATTCAAAGGGTTAATCAGATGAAACTGAAATTTGATTTTTCTTTTGATAAGTAATATACATAATTTTTATGAGAATATACGAAAACAAAATAAAATATAAATTATAATATAATGTATCTTACAGTAATTTAAAAATTATTATTATGATAATAGCATAAAGCTATTTTTTCTCCGAAACATATTATAAAATATTTAAATGTTATTTCAAATATTGTATGTATATATATATATATATATATATATATATATATATAATATTTAAATGTATATTTATATAATAATATTTGTTTTTGGGAAACAAATTGATTTGGAAAAACAAGGAAAAGTAGGGAAATAAAAATAATATTGAAAAAATAAAAAAGTTCTTCTGTGCATCAGCGGACGAACAATATGGGAAAAATCAAACAATTTTACGAAAACGACGGGACGAACGCAAAGAATATACAAAACGGGACTATGGTCACCCTGTTTATAACTGAACCATCGTATGGAGTCTTTTTATTTCTTGTCAATTGTTCTAAAAATATAAAATCAATGTTGAGATGAAATTCTGCTGAAAGAATCTCATCTCAAATCTTTTTACCACTTTGATTTCATGTTTATTTGTGCTTATATTTCATATTGAAGTTATAATTTTCACTTTTAGACACTTTTTAATTCATAATTTTAACCATTGAGGCATGCCATGTATTCCATGTCATTTAATTACCTTTATAGTCTTATTGACAAAAGTAAACTATATTTTATTCTAATAATATTTACAAACTAATGAAATGATGTAATATTTATGTCTTCAGTTCATTTTATAATCACTAGAATATTGTATGTAGTTTATTGTAATCAACCAATTTAAATTAAGGCCACAAGAGACTCATATTTAGACTTTCTATTTATCTCTTTAATACTTTAGAGTAGTGATAATGAAACCTTCCCTTGAATATTTCTCGTGCCATATATGTACATACATACGTATGTACGACTATATTTAAATTGTTTGTTTTATATTTTGAGACGAGTGAGAATTTTTTATTTTTTTAAAGTTGAATTGTTTTATTTTATTGAAAACTTTAATACTATTTAAGTGTAATGTATGTGTATTCAATGCATATGTATAATGAATATTGTCAGAACACACATTTTAGCAAACCATGATTTAATTTACATATCCCGTACGTTTTATATACACACGTACATTTAAGTATAAAACTTTTACTACAAAATATACTGAAAATTATTGTTTTTTTATGAATATTATTTTATGTAAACGATTAATGTTACCGACTAAGTGAATGTATGAAAATATACCAAATATAAAATATACCAAATATAAAATATACCAAATATAAAATATGCCAAAGGTTTTATTTACAACCAGGGCTGTAGAGTCGGAGTCGCAGACTCGTAGCATTGCAAGCGGCGTCGGAGTCGTAACTTTACGCTCATTTTTTTTATTAAATTGATTTGTTTGTATATTGTGTTCATACATGTACACTTTGAATGTTTTTGAAACTTTGTTTGTTTTTGAAACTTGAAACTTTTGATTTACCATCAATAATTCAATAAATTAGGTTAAATGTCATTGTTTTTTAATACTTCGCATTAGCATTGCATTCGACGCATATCTTGGAATCGTTTGCCAACAATGCATTTCAACAACAAAGCATATTACACTTTATTATGTGAAATGATAATGCAAACGTGTTAATGCACATAATATGATGAATGCATAATGTGAGTTAAATGATGAGAATTGAAATATGAAACCAAACGTTGCAAAATATATTAAAATTTGCTTTAATGCAATTATTAATAATACGAGACTCTTGCGAAATAAATATTAATTTAAAAAGTGAGCAGGAGATATATACATATATATATATATATATATATATATATATATATATATATATATATATATATATATATATATATATATATATATATATATATATATATATATATATATTTATATTTCTTTTTACTTAGATATATACCAAGAAGGCCTGACAAGTAGACCCCAATGCGCCTTCATAGACAATTAATTACAAACATTGCAGCATTTTTATTACATAAATCACTGCGTTTCCAGAGGCTGAAGAATTAACTTATTAATTAATCCATTGAGACATCTATGGATTTACACCTGTACATAAATTTTAACATATTGTTGCGTATGGGGTAGGTGGAGGATCCAAGTAAGAGGCCAAAGTCGTTTCACAGCATTTATTGGTGATTAGTGCTTCCAATCCCGGTTACGTTACCGGGATTGCGGTGATGGGAATTTCCGATCCCGGGATCATTTACATCTTATACATTTGAAATCCCGGTGCTAGCACCGGGATTTCAAATGTATAAGAAAAAAAAGTTCAATTGCATGTTTTCATATTTCTAAAACGTTCAATTGCATTTTGCAAACTCTCCCGATGTTTCACGCAAAAAATACTCCCATATTGGCGTACTAATTTTGAGAGTTTGGCTACATTCTTTAAATTTTTGATACAACAATTATATTTTTACGTGAAGTGAGTAGGTCGAAAAAAATAGTGGAAGAAAAAATTGAACAAGATAACACTGCCACTTCTGGTTGACGGATGCTTACCAACTTTTATAAAATTTCAGTTCAATAAATTAAAGGATTTCTTAGAAACACATAAAAAAACCTCGATTCTCTAAATTTAAAGTACAACTTTCGATTTAGGAAAAAATATTGAGGTATAATATTAATAATTTCTATTACAAGCAAATTTCAGTTCGATTTGATGAGTGGTTTGGGAGATAATTTAATTCAAAAACTTAAAAAGAAAGAGGACACCTATAAGGGGAGGTACCATTTCCGGTCAACTTAAAAATTTGAAAAAAAATTACGGTGTATCGATACAAATTTCAGTAACCAATACTAAGTTTCAGTTCGATAGGACGAACAGTGTTCAAAAAATCCCCAAAATACACTGACTCACAATAAACATACAGACACACACACACATTTTTTCTAGATCATGAAAACGTAATCAGTGGCCGATTCTGAGTTCGAATCAGTTAAAATATGCTTCAAATCTCATTGCGGTTGAGCACAATATCTACGACACAATACAGGCCGTTCATACCATTTCGTGGAAACGGCAAGCTGGCGTCGAAGCGGGTGGCAAACAAATGGACTATGACTGTCATTGCACATCCCACCATTGTTCATTATATAATGATGTTTTATGTTTTTTTTCCATATTATTTTTGCAAAAATAATATTTTTAAAGAAATTTCTGCCAGCACCGTAATCCCAGTATTCACACTAGTTTCAGCACCGGGATTCACTGTACCAAAAAACACCGGGATCCCGGGATTGGAAGCCTTATTGGTGATTAAGGAGATACATGCGCTGGCAGTGCTCCGTCCAGAATGTCTTGATATGGTCTTAGTAGGTCTCCGTGACGGGCCCTAATGTGAAACGCCCGAAAATGCAAATATCGGAAGGCAAAGATCGGAAATCGAAAGATCTTAAGTCGAAAGATCAAAAAAAAGGGTGCATGGTAAACGGTACATACTCACTTAATTTGCGCGAGCAGGATACAACAGGAACAAGAGGAACAGGCGCGCACATTAAGAGGGCTGTACACCCGAAACCTTAATTTTGTTACCGTTCCTTTCTTCGATATATATATTGAGTGTATGTATATATTGAGTGAATGCGACAATATATATCAATATATATATTGAGTGAATGCGACAGTTGCGCTTCGACCAGATAAAACATATTTTAAATTGACAAAATCGAGGTTTCGTATTCTACTATTTTCTCCTCCAAAACTGGACCAATTTTTAAAAAAAAATCATCATCGGTATGAGAAAGATACTTTCTGTGTATCTATCGGCGTATTTTTTTAAAAATCGACCGTTAAATAAGCACGCTGGACTCGTTTCGTGGGTGTAAAAAAGAGGCGATTTTATAGATTTTTGGCGGCTCCTAGCTCCTTTAAAAAATAATTAATCAAAAAAATAAAACGATAGATGCACCCCAATGGTAGATATCCATAGCATATTAAAAAATAATTTCTCTAGTGCCATAATTGAGGAAGGGAGAAGTATAGTACGTTTGTATGGACAAGGTGCTGCTGTCCAGCCCTCTTAATACGGGAGGAAAAGCATTTGTAATATAAACCGGAAAAACATTTGTAAATCATTTGTAATATAAACCGCTTAAACATGACTAATCTAATAGTAAACATTTTATATAAATTTATTTGAATTTGTTTTTTTTATTAAATTGACTGTCACGAACAAACAAACATATATAGTAAGTCTCTTATAAAAAAATATATGTATACCAGAATCCGGCGCCTGCGCCCCATAGGGCTTCGCCCTCGTCGCCTTTGCGCCCGGGGACTTCGATTCCTTTGAATCGAAAAAAATCGAATTATTTGTTTGATGACGTCACAGACTTACGACCCTACGAACGAAGCATACATACATACATAAATACACAGTCTCTTTCCAAATTATATGTATATTATGTAGAAGATGAAGTTCAGATTCATGTTTCTGTTCGAAAGCAGTGGTTTTATCTTAATGAATGAACTACTTGCTATTTGGTAATAAACATAAATGCGAAACAAGATGTGAAAACGACAGTGAGCACTTTCTGTATATTAGTATCTACATATATTCTACGCACAATAATGCAATACGCACTACATGTACAATTGGCGATATATTTGCATATTGAATCGACGGATTTTCTATTGAAATTTCTTTATTTGCATTCACCGATCGGCGTAACAAATAAAATAAAAAAAAAACCACGTGTCCGACATTATTATTTATCGACCGCAATATGTATATATATATACAGATATATAAAAAAATTACAAACGCAAAAAGTAAATGTTCCAGCACACACGAATGCCCCGACAAAAAACAACACATGGAGAGAGTTAACTCGGTATGCTGTTTGTTAAAATTTATATGGCAATCTTCTCGATTAAATCAAATATTTTTTTTTACATGTATTGAAGCTGGCACGCGTTCTTGCCTATGCAGATATGTATTTGTAATTCATCGACAATGAAAACTCTCACTATTTTATCTGCCAACTAATTGCACACACACTATGTATGTATAAGTCAGGCGCATCTCACGGTTTATCTCTTTTTGCGATAAATTATCGCGGCTTGTTATCTAATGTCGCAATTGTTACTTCCCATTACGACAGGTGCTTTCAAAAAAAACTAATCGCATATAACAATTTTATAATGCGTACGTGCGTGCGTGGGTGCGTGCGTGTGTACGAAGTACTCGCTTTTAACCCTCCCTCACCGAAGTGAAGCATGCAAATGCCCGAATTTTTACATTTTTCGTAATAACTATATGGTTTTCAAAGCTAGACACCCTATATTTCTTGTATTCCTAGAATGAACTACAATAAATTTATTTTTATAGATTTTTTATGATTTAAAAAAAGGGGTACATCGTAAAAAAATACATTTATACATTCCTATGTTCCAAAGTATGATTTAAAGGCGGTAACAAAAAGTCATGTTTTTGACTGTTTGCTTGCATATTCTGGTTGATCGATGAATCAATGCGAGAGAAAGAGACGGCTATATTTTCGTATACTATTGTTTTCGTCGCTTTTGGCGCGTGGCTATTGAGTCATGCAGTCGCCTGTTGGCCTTACCTATGTGCGTTTGCGTGTTGATGCTTGTCGTTATTTTTTAATAAAAAAATAGTCAAAAGCAAACAAACATTTTTATGTTGATGTATAAAATGATTAATAAGATAAATATCGAACCCATTTGTATTGAGAAAAGCTGTATTTTGATTAAAAAATACTGGGGTCTTATTCGACCCCGGTTTGGGACACTCGTTCGATCTCGAAGTTCCGTCCTTCAAAGGTTAATACTATGCTTCGTCTCTCTTTCTCCCCTTGGAATCGTATATCGTGGAAAAAGAGGCGGCACATCACTTCGTTCACATGAATGACCGACAAAAACTAAATATATTTTTTGAAACAAAATTAATTAAATTTTAATTTATTAACGACTTCATTGCTATAAGCGCACCGGTGCGCGCTCCTTCCTATTTAAGGCTCGCAATTAATTTTGGTTTCTTCCCAGCGACATCTAAAAATATCCTGTGATACTAATGAAATTGAAAAAAGTCAATATTTTTCGTTAGTTTGTCATATATTCAAAAGGTAGTGTCAAGGGTTGGCACTGAACACATATAATATAATAAAATAATCGAATCGGTTTCTAAAAATGCGTGGCGATTAAGTGGTTAATTCCGAGTGTTAATATTTTACCGAGTGCAAAATTATGTACACACAAGCCACTAGTCTATAATAATTTGAACATGTCTAATGACTAGACACCGGCTAGTCACAGTGCTATCCATTGTTCCATTGTTGTAAATCCTTTGTAAAAAAGGTTCGGCAAACCTTTAACAATGCATTTACAACCTTTGAACAATACGCGGCACCTTCTGGGTCCGGTGACTACTAATGACTAAAGCCCGGACCGTCCATTGTTCAAATTTTCACGCTTCCGGTCCTACCTCTACTAATGACTAGTGAAACAGAAAACGAAACTACCTTTTTTAAACCACAAAAAAGAAATTCATACAACATTTAAATAATGCTATTTTGCTAGTTAGTTTTATTTTAAAAACTTTGTCTGGCTATTTTGATGAAGTTACCTTTACTACCATCTTCTAGCCCAAAAAGTTCAATTCAAAACTCAATCCACTTACGAACTCCCGTGTCGTTTTTGAGCCAACGAACCGTACAAATATAAACTAGCTATTATTTTATTTTGATATATACTAGGAAGGCCTAACAGGTAGATCCCAATGCATCTTCCTAAGCAACTAATTACAAAAATTGCAGAATTGTTACAACATAA